>NC_141136.1:7516000-7818000 GCF_053477565.2 Lygodium microphyllum
TATGAAATTCATAGCTTTTTTTTTCTTGTTTGCTTGTTTAGTATATGATTGCTGGGCTTTCGTAATCATATCTTTAACTTCATAAAAAATAGTAGCATGCATATTGGCAATATCATCAGCAGCTTTACCTTTGTTTGACAATGAAGTAATAGGTGTAGGCAATCTATATCCATAAATGATTTCAAAATGTGCTTTTCGCATAGCTATATGTGGAGTGTTAGTGTATGCAAACTGAAGTAAATGCAAGTGTGTATCCCATGTTTGTGGTTTTGAAATTGTGTATGCACGTAAAAGATCCAAGATTTTATTATTTGTAGCTTCTGTTTGTCCATTTATTTCAGGATGAAAAATCAATCTTTGTTCCTAAATTAGCAAACAAAGTAGTCCAAAAATTATTGTAAAATCTAGAATTACGATAAAAAATAATAACTTTTGGTAAACCATGGTTAGTGTTTCCTGCAGCACAGAGGAGCGAGAAATGGAAAAAATAGAAAAGAAGGAAAAGGCGCCTTAACTGGCAACTAGACCCTAGAAAAAATTAAATGCACGAGCACGATCCTCAAGAAGTCTTAGAGTCGCCCAAGGAGAGTAAAAGAATAAAAAGCGCACCATTAAGAGCGAAAACACTTCCAAAACCTTGTAAGAGAGCGCCGGGCTCACTCCTTGTGCAAATTGTATGCATTAGTTGGGGATAGGATAGACTAGAATGGTGGGAAATGAGAAAATGGGTCTAGGCTAATGGCCAGCCATGTAAAAAAGGGGGATGACCGCCCATGAAAAATAGGGCATGTATATAAAGTTGAAAAGTGAATGGGAAGCTCATTCTTGTGTGTGGCCAAAGCTTCTTCTTCTTCTTCTCTTGTTTCTTGCCTTCTTGCTTGTGCTTGAGAGAGGGATTGAGAGAGTGTGAGGGAGTGATTGTGTGAGAGTGAGGGATCTTGGAGAAGAAGCTCTCCATCTTCTCGCTTCATCTTCTCCTCCCCTCTTCTCCTCTCCTGTCTCGCGCGTGGCTATGGAGGATGAAGCTCATGGGAGAGGGATTGAGGTTGTTTGAGCTTGCCTCAAGGATCGCGGAGCTACCGGTGTGCAAGAAAGAGGAGGGTACTCGATCACGCATCAAGGTAAGCTCACTACACCCATAAGGTAGGCATTGCGCGTCGGCTATGTGAGAGGTAGCCATGGCCGCTCGGTTCGAAACACTTGAGCAATAAGTGGTCCGTAGGTCTCGCGGTAGAGCTCAAAGGTCCCCTCCATTCTGGTTCCATTGTGTCGGGACCGACAAAATTGAGCCTTGAGAGCCGCGCGCATCAGATCGAGCATGGAAGTAGGGTTTGTAGCCTGAACTAGTGCTTGAGATAACTAGGAGATTTAGGAGGGTTTAATCCGTGAAACAAGTAAGTATTTGGGTTTGTTGGAAGCATTAGATTAGGACTATTGTTCTGCATTTCTATTTTGCATATTAGCTACACTAGATTAAGGTTAGATTAGGGTAAGAAAAGAGAAAGCAGAGGTTCTGGCTACTGCTGGAAACAGGAAAACAGGGGACCAAATTCAAGTTTCTGGGTGAAACAGGGAGACAGGGAACTGACTCTAAGGTTTTGCAGAGAGCTTCTGGTTTACAGGACGAGGAAACGCTACCCCAATTCTAGGCGCCATCGATTTGTGCTGCTCCAGGTGAGTCTGGTGTTTTCCAATAGTGTTCTAATCTGATATGGAAAGTCTATGGTGATCGTGTGCAGTAGACATTAAGAAGGATTCAAATGCGCCGGAATCGCGCCTGCCGTGGACGCAGTCGGACCAATTTACAGTGGTCCGATTCACCCGATTCCTGGAGTCGGACTGCCCAATTCCCAGAATCGGACCGTCCGACTGAGAGAGTCGAACCAAACCTATCCGATTGTAGAATCGAACCAACCCGATCGACGTGCCATGTGGCACTCAGACTGCCCATTAGAATTGGTTCATCGTAGTCGAACCATTGGAGCCGGACTTGGACCAGACCACTTTGAAAGAAGGACCACCCTCCTGGTCGGATTCCCAGAATTGGACCACCAAGGTCCGGACGAGTCCCAGAATTGGACCAACCCCGTCTGACTGTTAGAGTCAGACCAGACTGGTCCAATTGTAATAATCGAACCGTCCAACTCCCAGAGTTGGACCAGCTCTGTCCGATTCCTAGAGTCGGACCATCCTACTAGAAGAAAAAGATAAGGATCTTTTGCTGGCCTTGCCACAGACCTGACCCCAGGACACAACCTGAACACCCCCAAGACCCAGTTTGACCATTAGAACCTCAGAGACTAATCGAACTTAGGGTGCGGAAAGACCGTAGAATATCTGGGAACCGAGTTGAGAACTCAAATTAGGCTTGGAACGTGGGTAGAAACAACATGGAGTTTGCATTAAACGCTTCCTGCATCAGCACTACACTCTTGTGCTCCACTAAGTCTGCACAGCAAGAAAAGAGAAAAGCCTGGTTTCGCACCAAGCACCACAAAAGCACTAAGTACAACGTGTGAGTAAGGATTGCAACTGCTTTCAAATAACAAGGAACACACCAAGATATCTAATAACATTAAGGAACCCACTAGTAGGAGAAGACCCTAGGACTTAGACAGGTGCTTGAGTGCCCTACTAGTAGTACCTGGAGAAAACACAAAGACACGGAAAGCAACAAGATAGAGGAGTGGAAGCTGCCGGAGCTGATTGGATTCATTGACAACCTCGTGGAGCTGGAAGCAAAAACAATGTTAGGATCAAGAGGTGAACAAGGGGAAGACCAATTAAACTTCGGATAATTTCCAACCTCGATCCAGGAACTAGTCCACGACTACGATCTACTCACCAGGACCATGATCCAAGGTAGATCTATAGAGGAAGTGGTAACTAACTTGGAAGAAGAGAGAAGAGCTATCAAGAGAGCGCTGGAAGGCATAATTTCCTACAACCATGAGCAAAGGGCTAGAAGGCTGCAGCAAGACGTGGATATGTACGAGGCTAGACGAGTACTAGACCTAGCTGGGGCAGCCAAGTCCGGACCGAACGTAGAGAGGGAACGGGCAGCAGAGGCTGGCATGACGTTGAGTGAACCGGTGGCAAAGCGACTCATGGACAATACATCCGTGGAATAGAGTGCTACTGCCCTAGCCACCGCGCTACTGTCAGGATTGGGAGTCACGCAAGGGGCTAAAGGGTAGGCTAGAATCCCGATAGTAGCAAAACAACTAGCTCGATATGAACCTAGCAGTGACCTGTACAGCTGCATGGAGCAGTTCGAGCAAGTATGTGAGGCGAACAGTCTTACTGACCCTGCACAGCGAGCTCAAGCCTTCGGCCTGTGCTTAGGCGACAAGGGGAGGACTTGGTACTCTAGTCTGGATGACGCAGAACGTACAAACTTCGCTCGCCTTAAGGGCCTCTTCATCAAGAGGTTTTCGGAGACGGGCTATTCGGATAACCTCATTGTTAGGTTGATGAATATCAGTCAAAGGGAGAAGGAGGACGTTAGGGATTACGTCACTCAGGTACGCAGCCTCTACAAGAGAATCCCTGCCAATGAGCGACCTACCGAGAGGGCAGTGTCTACAGTGTTCATGAATGGGATTCGGAGTGAGGAGCTCTACAAGGCTTTGGCCAGTAACTCCACCTTACAATGAGACGTGCTAGCTCGAGTCTTCAAGGAGGCAATACGCGTAGATGATCAACTCAGGGAACGTAGCATGAGGACTACCAACCAAGATAATGCAAGCCAAAGGGACCCTGAGAGATCAACCACCTTGGGGGAAAAAGCAACTACTGGCGTGCAGGATAAGGGAAAGAGTGTAGACCACAACCAAGGGATGGCAGAGATGAGAATGGAGATTACATGGTTGCAAGAGCTCGTTAGAAAGCCTATGAGATTGCACATACAATGTGTGTACTGCGGCAGCAATCACGTCCCAGTTGAGTGCCAAGATCCCAGATCTCGGCCATGCTCAAATTGCGGTAGATTCGGGCATGATGCAGCGCATTGCAGAATGCCGAGGAGATTCCCATACACACAGCAGTACAACCCTCCATACTTAGGTAATAGGCCACCTAATTTCTTTGGCAAGGGAGCCTAGTTAGCTCTTCCAGCACCAACTGACTCAAGACCTGCTGTGCCTAGGCTGGAGATGAACCAAGATTGATCTACTCCATGTCAAGACAGAATACCAGGTAGTAGATATCTTTACCAAATCACTTGGTAAAGAAAAGTTTATGCATTTCAGGGAGCTACTTGGAGTACAACAGTTATCTTGAGCTTGAGGGGGAGTGTTGAGAATCGAGCTCATGATCGCTATAACCGACACGACCGACCTTATCTAGACAACTGTCATCTTAGCTATCTCTCTACATGTGTGGTGTAATAACTAAGTTGGTCAGACTCAGCCACAGTTAGTGGTATGGTCAGTTAGTGACCTAGTGTGTTTTTCAATTATGTGTGATTAGACTTTAGTAAGAATTATGGAAGAATGAGAAGAAGAAAACAATGAGAGTTATTACACCACACATGGAGACAGACAGCTAAGATGACATATGTCTAGATAAGGTCGGTCATGTTGATGATACTGATCACAAGCTTGATTCTCAGCACTCCCCCTCAAGCTCAAGCTAATTGATGTACTCCAAGTAGCTCCCTAAAATGCATAAAGTTCTCTTTACCAAGTGATTTGGTAAAGATATCTGCTACCTGGTCTTCTATCTTCACATGGAGTGGATCAATCAATCTAGCATGATCGATGGGGTTGCTAGCCAACATCACACTACTGAGATTGTCACAATGCAATGTGACTTTTTTGTCCAACTGTATACCCAAGTCATTTAGCAGTTTCACAAGTCAAACTGCTTCGCATACCGCTAAGGCTGCACCCCTGTATTCTACCTCTGCACTAGATAAAGCAACAGTCGGTTTCTTCTTACTAATCCAGCTAATCATATTGCTAGCCAAATGGAAAGCATAACCATTGGTTGACCTCTTGTCATAGAGACAACCAGCCCAATCAGCATCCGTATAACCTATCAAGTCAAATGATTTTCAATGCTCATAAAACAAGCCATAATCAGCAGTACCCTTCACGTACCAAATAATCCTCTTGACTGCATCTAAGTGTGGCTTATGATGTTTTTGCATAAACTAGCTAATCAGCCCCACTGCATAACTCAAGTTAGGATGGGTAATAGTAAGTAAATCAGGCTACCCACCATTTGTCTCTACATAGTGACATTCTCAATCTCATTTCCAACATCAACTGCAACTTTTACATTCTGATCCAATGGTGTTTCCATGGCTTTACACTCCATCATGCCATATTTCAGCAATGCATCATGAGCATACTATTTTTGTAATAGCCATATACCTTGAGATGTAGACACAATCTCAATCCCTAGAAAGCACTTCAACTCACCAAGATCCTTGACTTTGAATTCAACCTGTAACATTTCCTTAATTTTAGCAATCCCATGATCATCATCTCCAGTGATGATCAAATTATCAATATAAACCACCAAAAAAACATAACCATGCTTTGTTTTCTTTGTAAATAGACTGTGGTCTACATGACCTATTTGAAAACCAAGTTGCTGCAAATAAGTGCTTATGCAAGCATTCCATGCTCTCAGTGCTTGTTTCAGTCCATACAAGGCCTTTTTCAATTTACACACATATATCGGATAGTCAGGGTGTACATAACCTTCAGGCTACTCCATATACACCTCTTCAAGAAAGTCACCATTCAATAATACATTTTTGACATCCATCAGCCATAATTTCCAACCCTTAGAAGCCACTAATGCAATAACTATTCTCACCATTGCCATCTTGGCAACCGGGCTGAAAGTCTCCTCATAATCTAGGTTGTACTACTGTGCATATCCCTTTGCAATGAGCCGGGGCTTTATACCTTTCCAATGAACCATGTGAATTGTGTTTTCACTTTATAAGCCCATTTGCAGCCAATGGGTACTTTGCTTCAAGAAAATAAACCAATTTCCATGTCTCATTTCCAGCCAATGCTGTGTATTTCTCATCCATGGTAGCACACCAATTCTCATTTGTAACTCCCTCACTAAACTTTGTAGACTCTTTTACCATGACACTTTAGTCATATATGCATAATGTCTAACTGAATACCCACTTTATGTCAATCTATCAACTAGTTTTCTGACCCTTTTAGACCTCCTCAACTACGGTGCACTCTGGGCTTGCCTCTCATGAGGCGGCACATACCTGCTTTGCCTCACACCAGGTGTCATAACTGATGGTATGCCCAATTCACTATCAAGACTATCACTGCCAGGTTACTCATATCCAACTAAGCGGTCCAGTCACATCATCAAACATCTTTTCTTTTCCTTTATCCAATCTCGCCCTCATTGGCATATCCGTGTCAGTGGATGCAGTAGCACGACTGCAGAGTCATCCTATCCAAGGACTAACTGTAGATGAATCATCACCTAGTGCTAAAGGATAATTTTCAGCATAAGTAGGGTTGGCTAGTCCATCAGAGACCACTGCATTCGGATTACCATACCATGAGGCCAGCTCATCAAAAACTACATCCCTCTGCTAATGAGGTTTTCCCAAGTGGATGGATCATAGCATTTGTAAGCCTTTCTCTCCTGTGCATAGCTAAGAAAAACACTTTTGATAGCTTTTGAGTCTAGCTTCTTCCTATTTTCATCAGGCACATGTACGTAGGCCATGCAACCAAATACGTTTAGGTGACTAATGTCGGCCCCCCCCCCCCATACAGTTTCTCATACGAATTCAAATCATGAATTCGAGCTATAGGTGTTCGGTTTAGCACATAAACTGCAGTAACCACTACTTTAGCCCAATAAACATTTGGAAATTCTTTTCATTAAGCATTGCCTTGGTAGCTTCCATAAGCACATGATTTTTTCTCTCTGCCACACCGTTCTGCTGAGGTGTATAATTGCATGTGAGATGCCTTTTTATGCCATATTTATCAAGATACATGTCAAACTCTCTAGATACATATTCTCCACCTCCATCAGATCTCAAACATGAGATATAACAGCCAAGTTCATTTTTAGCATGCTTTTTAAAGTCCTTAAAGACATCGAGCACCTTATCATTGTGCTTCAAAATGTATAGCCATGTGTATCGGTTGAAATCATCAATGAATGATACATAATACCTATCACCACCAAAAGATACATTATGGGCAAGACCCCATACATCCAAATGTTCAACTGCAAAGGCTAAGATCTATTTTTGACATGTTACATGAATGGAAATCTCGCTTGTTTCCCAAACTAACAAGCAAAGCATACATGTCCAAGATCAGTGTACTTGAACTTTAGCAGTCCCAGTATAACCTCTTTTTGCTGCATATTTTTCAGTTTCTATATATTAACATGACTAATGTGTTTGTGTTAGATTTCTACATCCCGAACTACTCCATTATCATGGGCAAACATGGTTGCCTTCAATTTTGGGATAGATGCATCCAAAGTAAACATTATGTCATCTCTCTTATCTTTGGTAATCAATTTATAGCCATTGCCATATTCTTCAATAAAACAACCATCCCTGTTGAATCTGACTTGCAGATTATGTTCTGTCCAACTAACATTAAAGTCTTTGGTAATAGAAGATACATGTAGTACATCATGTAGGCTCTTCTTTTTGCCATCAGGCATGAGCAACAGAACCACAATGGTATGCTAAATATCATGTTGTGTAAGTTTAGAAGTATTGGTCTTTACTTGGTCCTAGGGTTTCCCAATCCCTTTAGTTCTTCGCTTTCCTTTGAGGCTTGGAGATGTTGTCTGTATCTGGCCCAACTCCAAACAATATTGATAAACATAGTAGTTATCAGACATATCTCAAGGCAACTTAGTTTTTAATCCTTATGATCATTGTTTGTACTAGCTAAGCTCAACATTAAGATTCCTAATCTATCAAATGTGAGCTATCAGTTTGTGTGGTTAGCAAGAGCTTGGTCAAAGCCTAGAGCTTTGAAAATGAATTTCCTTAGGCTAAATCACTTATCATGCCATCCATCCAGCATGCAAGCTACAACATACCATTGGTGTGGTAGAAACACACCTACTATTGCGAGGATGGGAAGAGGGCAATGGGAAGACAGGAATGCTTTAAGCCTTATATGATGTTTATGAGTTTATCATATGGCATCTAAATGCAATTAACTTCTCCTGATACATGCATTTGAGAACTCAATTCTTTGAATAATCGAGACAAAGTTTATCCTTTTGGATGAGCTATTCTCACGTGCTATAGTTTGGGTCTAATGCATCTCATGCAAGAATCAAAGCAAGCATCTTTCAATTTGGAAATACATTACTTACGACTGACACGGCGGTTGGATTGGCTTTTTTTGCAAGATTGCCATCCACGCATGACATTTTCCACTTGGGGGCCATTCTCGTCCTTCCTTTCTTCCAGGCGCAACTCGCACAAGACTTCAGTGCCTTTTACTCAATTAGCGGGGGCCAATTGGGGAGAGAATTAAGCTTGTGGGTGGAGGATAATCTAGCAAAAAAAAAAAGGGGAGAATAGCAGTGTGTGTGGTCATCCTCTAAGGAGGGGAGGAGAAGGAGAACCTTCTGGAGCTCTCTCTCTCTCTCTCTCTCTCAGAGGAATAGAGTCATCAGACAGGAGATATGGCATATTTATATACAGAGGACATGGGTCAGCCCTGCACAGCCACTGCCATCGAAGATGGCACATTATTATACACGTTTCTTGAGCATATCAGAGCAGGGGTTCATAGAGATTCTGAGATATATGCAGATCTATATGCCACATCGATTGAGAGTTCTTATTGGACAGCTCAGGGTATCATCACATCAGCTTATGATTGAGAGTGGCAGAGCCAATGGCATCCCACGGGAGGAGAGGATATGCCCCCTTTGCAGATCAGAGGTGGAGAGTGAGGAGTATTTTGTTCTCAGATGCCCGGCATACTTAGAGTTGAGATCTAGATACACAGTGAGTAGCTCACTTCAGGGATGTATGACTGATATGGATCAGAGATCATTTGGCCGTTTTCTGGGAGAGGCATGGCACATCAGAGAGCAGAGCACACAGCGGGTTCCAGTTAGAGAGGGGCCCACCTAGACGACTATTACACTGTTCTTTTAGACAGACAAAGTGAGAGCTATTGTACTAGCCTCCAGCCAGACCTCCGGGCTCACACTACAGCAGGCTAAGGACCAGCGTACCCAACGCCGCACGAGGATCCGTGGGTTTCAGACCCCACAGCCACACCGACAGGAGATCCGGAGGATTCTTGATCTACATCGACAGCAGACTGAGATCCGACGACACTCGACACATTGGATCTCAGACCTCCAGTTTGCTCTTTCTCCACCGCCGATGTACCACATCCTGCATCCAGGAGGGATCACCTGCTATTAGTGACTTCAACGACTGCTACTACATCCCAGGATAGTATATCTCCCTGCATCTGTTACATATACACATCGCACCACTTTATCACAGCCGACATTTGTTCCCCTTTTGTAGCCATTATCTGGAGTACCAGAGCTACATACTCACATACACATACACGACACTTATCACACTCACAGCACCATATTTTCAGTTTCCAGTTTTTAGCTTTTCATTCAGCACTTTTATTTTGGATAGCTGGACCTCATCAGTTGTATCACAGTTTGTCTCATAGGCCAATTTTGGTCTTTAGAAGACGTTAATATAACTCTCTCTCTCTCTCTCTCTCTCTCTCTCTCTCTCTCTCTCTCTCTCTCTCTCTCTCTCTCTCTCTCTCTCTCTCTCTCTCTCTCTCTCTCTCTCTCTCTCTCTCTCAATAGCAAGGGGGAGCAAGGGGGAGGGGAAAGGAAGTAGTATATCCTTCCTTTATGGGGGGGGGGGGGGTTTATAGTGGAAGGGGTGGTGTTATTGGGAGGCGCATGATGGAGGCCCTCCCCTCCACCTCGGCAACCAATTTGGCTGTCGCCATGCAGTCTAATCTTAAGGGGGGAGAAGGGATAGTGGGGAGGGAAAGAGGTGGCACACGTGTGCCCCTCCCCCCATCAATTTTGTCGTCAACTTTGTGATGTTCGCCGTCCTCTTCTACCTTCCTACCATCATCTCATTCTTCAGCTCCTTCTTTGTTGCCATCGTCATCATCCCCTCCTTCGTTGATATCGCATTCCTCCTCCACGTTGGCATCTCCCTCCTTCCCCCTACCACCTGTTCGGCAATGGTAGGGGTTAAAGGAATAAAAATTTTCCTTTTTACTTTAATTACAAGGGGGGTTTTCTATGGATCACGGGCAAGGAATATTACACTATAGGTCCCATTCAATTAGTTGATCACTAGTTGTGAGTCACCTTTCACTAATAAATGGTGGTAACCACCACGTCAAGCTACTTTCAATTCCATAATTAAGACCTTGTATTCTAGTATATTATTAGTAAAAGAGTCTCCTAAATATACTCCCATTTTTATAACAATTCTATGTTGGGGATCTTTGATGACCACCCCAACACTTGCATACTTAGCAGGCCCTCAAGAAGGTCCATCAAAATACAAAATATAGACCCATTATTCATTGATAGGCCATTCCATATTGATCAGCCTACTTGTACTTATGATAGTCAAAGTCGAGCCAAGAGAGACAATGTATAACAAGTACAATCCCTCCTTCCTTCACCAAAATCAATAGGGATGCTAACAAGAACCCTATGACAAAGGTGGTATTGGACCTTAATATCCCACATGAAAGATCCAACTTGCCACTCAGTAATATGATAACCTTTACTCTAGCAGATCACTTGACCTTGGTGGTAATGCTGCTCTAAATATGGATGTTCAATACTTCTGCCTTACCCAATGAATGATTTAGCAAATCTCATAGTAGGTAACTTGATTTCCAAGGGTAAAACACACTCCTCTCCATATACCAACTTGAATGGGGTGTGGTCTATTGCTCTCTTCAATGTTGTGTTATAAGCCCAGTGGCACTTACCCTCAAATACTGTCTTGGATAAAATCCCCACAAGCTATTTCTTGGTAATCTCTACTTGTCAATTGGCTTGGGGATTATATGAGGTAGTTTTATTAAGTTTAATTTTTAGAGCTTCCATCAAGGCTTCTATGATCTTGTTCAGAAAGTGTGTTCCACAATCAAACACTAACTCTTTCGGTGGATTGAAATAATAGACAATTTGTTCCATGATCAAATTACTTGTCTCTTTAGCATTATCCTTCATCATAGCTCAAGCTTCAGACCACTTTGTAAAGTAATATATCGCCACAATGATATAACACTTTCGTGTAGTCAATGAAGGATGTATAGGTCCAACAAAATTGATGCTCCACTTCTCAAATGGTAGTATAGCCATGATAGGAGTCAATGGATGCTTCCTATTCTCCCTATTGTGGTTCTCTTCTTCCACCGGACCATTATTTCTCTTGGTCACTAAATAGGATTTGGTGCCTCTTTCTTAGCTTTTACCTTGTTATTTGGTAGATCCTTATTGGGGTCAGCTTTGCCATCAACAACTTTTAGAGGGCCGACTTCCACATCAAGGTTAAGGACTTCCATTCCCTTATCATCCTGTTTAGGTTTTATCTCAACAGGTTTTACTTTACCCATGTCACCTTTTTTAACCTTTTGTTCTCTTGTAATGGCTTGCAAATTGAAAGCCTCGGTGGCGTTAACATGCACAACTTCGATAAGGTTGACACCACTATCATGGGAAGCTTCTCTATGGTAGCTTTTCCTCTTTGCAATATTTGTTTTAGTCCCTCATCCTGTTCAAGGTTATTTCATTGTGCTCGATGATTTATTAGACATGGCTACTTACTCCCTTACTAAAGAGAGAAAATCTTACTTTGGCAAAGTAGTAGCTATATGGCTAGACTTCCCATATATACCGCATTTGGCATTAGGGCACTTTCTTGGAAAGTGTTGACCGCCATACCACTTATAATTGAATCTTGATGGACCAACCTCTTTAGGGCATTGACTTCTTATCAAGTTTTGTTGTTTCTTTAGGGAATTAGCATCTATATCTACGTGGTTATAGTGTTCCACTATCATATCGGTATAATGCTTCATCATGTCCTTGATTTTGCCAAGAATATTTGATGCACTAGACTCATAGTAGCCATGATCATGTACTTGCCGTTCAGTTTGTCTAACTAGCTAATTAGGGATTGGTCCTGTTGATTAATTGGAACGACATTAGGCTTTGTCATTTTGCTTCCATTATGGAGTGGAGTCATTTGGCTAGCCATTGGCATGGTCACATTAGAAGGAGCTAGCAGCATGGGCATACTCTGCATTATGTTTCCTGTCCTATTCAAATTGTTCATGGGTGCCCCTTGACTTCCACTAGTCAATGCCAAATTCTTTCCAAGCCCTAGACTTGAATTCAAGTTTTCCCTAGATGCGTAGGCTGCGTATAACTGTGACTCTATCTTCTCTGCTTGTGTAATAGGAGTACCAATGTCAGCAAGAGAAACAATACTCAACTGCACTTGGATATTAAAGTCCAACCCATGTAAAAAGTACTACAGTTGAGTAGCAAGTGAAATGGGAATATAGGTTTGCAATTTGCGAAACATTTCTTTCAATTTCTTGGCATACACTTAGACATTCTCATGAGGTACTTGACATGTTACATTGAGAACATGTAGCCAATACTGACTGCCTCTCTCAGGGGAGAAAACTCTCTTTGGAAGGTCGTGAAAAATACATCTATTGTAGTTATGGTTCCAACTTCTAGGTTGCGATACCATACTACAACTCCTCTCAAAGTCATATTAAAGAACATCATTAGATGTCCCTCATCTTAAACTTGACAATTAAACATTAAATTTTGGAACTCACTAATGTGGAGCTCTGCATCTTTCTCTACTAACTCATTAAAAATGAGTAGAGAAAATCCTAAGGCATGGTAGATCTGACGTCCCTACAAGAATTGCAATAGATTTCACCATGATGACAATTAGATTTGCTAAGGGGATCTGAACTAGTGGAACTACTACCCCACTCAAAGTGGGCTAACCTACTGGGAGAGGGAAAGTACTAGAGCTTCCTCCTCCTTAAGAATTGCTTGTAGCACTAGGGTCATTTACTAAGATCCCTCCCTCGTATTAGGGATATTGGACTACTGCATAGAATTTATTCCTGCCATCTATCCCTTTTGGCTCTTTCTAGCTTTTGGATCCTGCCTTGACAATGTTTATTAGGAAATAACGAATCTATTTTAATGTCTTTTAAGATATATTGAACAACTGGTCCATATTAACAAAGACTCAAAATTCGCTACTTATTAGTGGCTCCCAGCAAATGTACCACTTGTGTCGGGACCAAAAAATGAGCTTGACACTAGCTCTAGGGCTCTGGCTAGTGGGCCTCTATGCTTAACCAAAACACCCCACAACATTGTGGACAGGAGCATCTGGAGGCTAAATTTATTGATCTAACTTAGACACGTGTTTGTAATGTTCATAGTCCAACGAGTCCCTTTCCGACTCCAAGAAATTGGAGTTCCCAAACAAATCAATGACTAGCACCTCGTATCACATATACAAGGAGCACCCCCTAGCTTAGCACTATGACTCCACTACAGCTCTCCTACACCCCATGGATTAGCCCCAAGATGTGCCGTTTCAACATAAAACACATGCAAAACATAGTCATCTATTTTAATATTTGTTCTGGAAGATAATTCAATCCTTACCAAATTAGGCTCCAAAGAAAACCAAAGTGCAGTGCATCTAGAATTTATTTTTCTGATACCATGTATATGTAATGCAATGTAAAGGTGAATGCCCTTAAGTGCACAAGCATATAAAATTATAGATCAAACAAGGTGGATTGTGTACAAACAATTCTTTTCATGATTTCACCCTGACGTAATGCATCCTTGCTAAGGTAGCACTGAAGTAATTCCTACTACTACCCTTCTTTAAAAACTTAAAATGAAACGAATCTTATATGTCAAGATATGCATAAAAACATATTTCAATGGATTCTTAGCTCCCCACAACCCTTTCCCCCTATCGTTTATGATTTTGCATTTGTTTAGTAGATGTAAATAGTATTTTTTATGTGTTTTTTCATATATAAAAAATAATAAACACGTACTCTAATATAAAAATGGAGATAAACTAAGGCTAAATCTCATGCTTCAGCCCCATCATGTATTCATAGACACATTCATAAATTTTTGTAAAATTTTGACACATAAAATTTATTTTTTCTATTTTTCTTGTTTTTTTATATTTATCTTATTTTTTATTATTAATTTTTTTATTTTCAGACATATAGAGCTTGCATGCACCAAGATGCAGCATTATACTTCATATGATCCCATACAAATACCAAAAGAATCATAAAAATATATAAACCCTCAATTTTTTCAAAATCTTGCAATTCTTACATTGCATATTTTCTTGGTTTTTATTTTAATTATATGAAGAGTAAGAAAAAATAATAATTTTGATTTTTCAAGCACTAGAAATTATATTCAAATATTTGAAACCATTTTTAAAATTATGCACAAAAGATTTATCATAAAATGAAAAAATCGAGCACTTATACGTTTAATTTAATATAAATTTACATGTATTTCAAAGCCAAAAAGTTGTTAATACTCTTTTGTACTATTTCCATGCAATAAAAGTGAGTTGGTTGGTTCAAAAGTTAGTTGGTCAATTAATAAGTTAGTAAGGTTACTAACTAAAGAAAAAAATTAACTAACGTTAATAACTAACTAACATTAAAAATAAATAAGTAAATAAAATAGAGGATCATAACCTGATATTTTTTCCAAATTAACAAGGGTTGTAGCCACCCATCACAGAAGTTACGACGTGAATGAGAGTTATGAGCCATATTAGTCATTAATGTCAATGTGTGTCTAAAAATATTAGATTTTTCGATAAGACTAGCATATTTTAGATATTTTAGATGTTATTTATTGTAAATATCCTAAAAATATATGAAAATTTTTATAATAGGATATCATGTAAAAAAAAGTAAGTATCCTTTTTTAGTAATTTTTGGAGATTTAATGAAAAAGAAAGGATTAGTGAAATAACGCGCATCACAATCGCAGTAGTCTACAAACAGAAAATAGTACTTCGAAAAGGGATAAGGAGTGATCTGAAAGATTTCTAGGCAAGTGTCTTGGAGTTTTTCCCTCCTTTTGGAGCCAACAGAACCATCAAATTTATGATTTGAGCATCAAATCACTAATTTTTCCAAAATCCCCTCCACAAAGAGCTCTTCTTCTTAGCCACAACCCTTCTTCTCTAATTCACTATAAATAAGAGTCATGGGGAGCAGTTAGAGGGACACAAGGAGACCCCGAGAGGTTGCGAGAGAGTCACTATAAATAAGAGTCATTCTCTAATTCACTATAAATAAGAGCCATGGGGAGCAGTTAGAGGGACACAAGAAGACCCCGAGAGGTTGCGAGAGAGAGGTAGAAGGATACCCCTCCAAGAGGCTCCGAGAAGGAGCTTGAGAGAGAGAGAGAGATAGGACTTATCCTAAGAGGTTGCGAGAGAGGGAGTTAGCTCAATTCCCCAGTCTCGACCTTTTTCTAAGCCATCTTTTCTTATGCTCTCTCATCTCGAATCGATTCCACCTTTCCTATCTCTCAAACCACTTGTGGACGATGGCTCCAAAGTGACAAAGTGGAAAGACCATGGGAACCACCGCGACTGGTCAAGAAACGGATATTGCCAGAGATACGGGAGTGCCCAAGGTTGCCAGAGTTGCCACTACCAACAAAACATTAGGTGTGGCTAATGCAAGCGTGAGCAAAGACAAAATTTCCAATGTCGTTATACTTCCAAACCAGGTTATTCATTACTAGGTTATTATTTAGTCACATAAAATAATTACATAAAATATTAGCTTTCATATTTTTCACTTACATGAATTGATAACTTCATCTAGAAAAGCATACTAGTACAAGCATAAATGATTAATCTTTATAAATTGCAGCTAGATTAATTGAGATTCTAAATCGTAGAATCATGTTAAAAATAATTACAGAAGGTTATTATACATATGTCTTTATGCACATTCGATATAGTTATGGTCAAATGCGATAAGGTTAAGTGTTGACTAACGCTTGTTATGAAAACTGAATGTCTATTTAAGAGTCCTATAAGTCATCTCATTGAGTTATTGGCACAATATATTTCTTTAAGGAATTTCACTTATGTTGGGTAAGATAGCCCAAACAGGAAATTCATGCCTTGCTTAACTTGTTGTAAGAGATATACTCAACACTTCTTTATGGGGAGGAGAATCCTCATTAGAATGTAAGTTTGCCTTAGGATAAGGTCTACCTTGGCTATCTAAAGCTGTAAGTTACACAATGGTGTGATTGTTATTGCATCATTTGATATACATTTGAAAGGAATGTTTGTGTTTACTAGAATCTAGATCTCTGATTGAAATTATTGACAAGCGGAATAAAAGGAAGGATCGTGCTAGGCTACCCCCAAGCTAGTGGCGAGAGCCGACTCCAAGGGGATCATGGTTATTGCTTTGAGAGGCTTAGACCGACTCCGTTAGCAAAAGGTCTATCAATAGGGATAGTCTCAGACAGTAGGAAATGTGGGTGCCTGGGGGGGCTCTGGCTGTAAATCCTGCATTGTTTCTACAATCTGACAAGCCCCTTCGTGACCCCTGCAGGATGGGACCCTAAAACCCTAAATACTAGTTATAAGGATAGAATCTTGGTGGGCATAATATCCTCATGGAATTCTGTGTATCTTTCGCAGGGTCGAAAAGATGGAAATTGTAATAAGCTTTCAATGTAATAAAGAAGTTTGCTTTATTCAAGGACTGTTTGAATTGTATGCATGTCTATGAGATAAATTACGTAAAGAAACATGTGATTTAACGGACCAATTAAGAAAGGTGGTTGTATATGTTCCAATAAATGTGTTGTAGGTAATTTAAAAAACCAAATATGATTATGTCATCAAAGGAAAGCAGGTGGGTGTGACCCCCGATGGGTCCAATAGTAGGGTGGTCCCGGTTAGCTGGGAGCTTTTCTAAATTGGCAATAGAAATAGGAAGATGATAACTAGTCGTTAGGTAGAACCGACTTGCATTGTTTTAGGGGGCCAGAATGGGATTTTGCCTTATGGGCAGGAGGGTTAACGTACCGCACTCCCCTCCATCTCCCATTCTCTTTGAACCAAGTGCAATGGCAAGTCTGCTTCAGATCGAGTAATCCTGTAAAAGTGGAAACTTGAAATTACTGACACTAGTTGGCTGCTAGGAGACCCATCTGATTTTAGGAACCCAAAAATTCATGTCAATCCTAGTGGGTTCGACCAAAACTCTCCTGTTGCAAAGTAGACTCAGTAGGGCCTAAGTGACAAATCTTGTCATGTTTCTAGGGAGCGCTAGGTGGCATCATTTTTGGAAAGCCTACCGATGGACTACTAAAAGGTATGACATGGATTGAGACTAGCAGACACCTCACATCTTCCATGGCTACTAACACATCCCCAACCTTCAATTTACACTCCATAACACTTTAGCATCATCACACATCCAAAATCTATTGCTTCAATCCACCCCCGTCTCACATAGATTAAGTGATAGGAACAAGGTGCAAAGAGGAGAGAGAAATACTAAAATTAGATATTTTCATTCTCTTCATCATGTTCTGTGTGCATATAGATGGATTGAAGCCCATAGCACATAGATCGCAGGATTGTCTTCCATCTCTGACCGATTGTGCCAAATCGAGAGGCCATCATTATGCCAATCAATGGGGCACCAAAAAAACTGTGTCCCCTCCCTCCTCCACACTAATTTCTTGAAGTTTTTTAAGTTTCTAAATATTAAACATTAAACCCCCAAAGTATTTGGTTCAATTCTTGCACGTTCACACTTCTGGAAAGTGGTTTTGGCCTCGACGGAGGACCAAACAAGCTCAAATTTGCAAACGGAGTGGTATGGCCAGCTTCGTGGCATCAAAAACTATCAATCTAGCCTCTATCATGCTCTTTTTGGCTCTAAGATCTAATAGTTGCTTCATAATGCCAACCTTGCGGGGATTAAATGGGGGGTCAAACAGACTCCAATCAATGTGAACGAAGACTTGCTTAGGTTCATGGCATCGAAATGCATTTAGGAAAACTCTAGCTCGTTGATTCGCTGCCATTTTATTTTCTATGAAAATTTTCTCTTTTACGCCTTCCAATGTCTTATTTCGCTTAAAATTTGACTTTAAAAATCTACTCTTAGAAAGATTTCGTGTAGCTTCTAAGCATATGCTTTTACACTCTCATTGAATTTTTGTTGAGTCTCATTTAAGATATGCAACCAATATTAGCTCCCCTTCTCAATAGACAACTCTCTATGAAACACAATGTAGAATGCTTCCATAGGGGCAATCAAATGTGTCGCAAGTTGATAATACCACTGAGCTACATTTCCCTTCAAAGTCATGTTGAAGAACATGAAATGATGTGCTTCCTCATTACTTGATAGTTAAATATACATTTTTAGAAATCTTTGATATGTAATTTTACATCTTCATTTGGACTTCCACTAAAGATAGACAACATATACCCTAAAGCAAGTAGAACCAGTGTGACTATTGAAATTTGTATTGCTTGAGGGGGTATTAAGGATGATTGTGTCATCCCTACGAATATAGAAATAGGCTTAGGAGGGACAAATATGGTGCTGATAATGGAACCACTAGATGATGGTGGTGTTAATCTACTATTTCGACTAGTTTGTTTTAACAGCCTAGCTTTAGGTGTTAAAGATAAGCTTCCACTTGTGTGTATACTGGGACTGCTCTTACTATGAGGGGCTATAAGTCCCCCTAACTTTAGGGGATACTAGATCAGTACGGTTGAAGGAGTGTTTGTGAAAAAAATTTGCATGTTTCCTTAGCCATTCTTCACGTTTCTCTTCTTGAATTGGATAGATCCCTAACCTACACTCATGTTCTTGCCTTAATAGCTCTTTCTCTCCCTTGTAAGCAAAGAGTCATACACTTAAGAACTGAAGCCATTACGGGAATCCTAAAGACTCTTGACAAATGCACCACACATGTTGGGACCTAAAATGGCCCTGACATCTGATGACTCTACCCGAGCTCATAAATGCAGCAAACAACTCCACATGGCTTCATGGCTAGAAGTGTCTAGGTACTTTAAATAACTCTTCTAATTGTTGCATTTGTAAATGCAATTTGGGATTGTATTCCAACTAATTACCCCTCCAAACTCCAAGCAAAGGATTTTCCCATACATAGATGACGATCTCACCTCAAATCACATACAAAAAGGGCACCCCCCAGCCAATTGTTGTGGCCCCTATGGCTCTTCTACATGCTTTAAATCAGCCCTAAGATGTGCCATCTAAAATATATAAACCATCCGAACATAGTCCTCTCTTTATATTTATCATTCCAGTAAACTTTTCATAACCTCATATAAACTTTTCCCCCCAAGAATAAATGTGCCAAACTACGACTAGGAATCCTCTTCCACTTCACATGGGACAATAAATTTTCCAAGAAATTGTTATGCACCCAATAGGTTTATTTTGATACTCTACTTTAATGCTCTTTCCATGTAAGATGAAATGTTCTAAAGTGCACCAAAAAAAAAAAAAAATAGCATCATGTTCCATTTGCACAATCATATCTTTTCATGCTTTTTACATATATATTTCGGTAATGTTGAAGATAGTATCGAGAAAACCCATGCTATGTCTTCCTTACATAAAAAAAGAACCTATACATACATACATACATACATATATATATATATATATATATATATATATATATATGATTTAAAAAATAGCACATTTCATTTCATTTTCTCCTTCTCACCACCCCCTATCAACAAATTTACAAGCGTTGTCATATTCTTAGGTATGTAGTGAAATGAGAAAAACCACAGAGGAACATACTTTAACACATAGTATGAGACCACACTAAAGCAATCTCCATGCCATGTAATCTATGCAAACATTGCACAATCATATATTTAATATTTTACATCGGATCCAACTAATAATTCAATTCTCCTCAAAACTCCATTTTACACAATTTTTTGCATATGAATTTCTTTTAAAGATCAATTATTATTTAAAAAATCATGTTGATCAAGAATTTAGATAAATTATTTTTTATTTACTTAAAAAATGCTTTATACACATATTCTATACATTTTTTATCATTTTCAAATAAAATGAGACTTATTGTAATATATTCTATAAAATCGCTTTATTTTTTATGCTTTTGGAATAACTTAAGTAGCCCATTGATGCTCTACATAGTTGCTAATAGCCACCTTCATTCTCCTTCACTACATTGTTTGCATTATATCACTTTTTGACGCCCCTTTTGTCTATCTCTCTTAGCTCGTATGAACAACCATTATGGTGAGAGCAAAAGAGGAGAGAGAAAGACTAGAAAATGATCTTTTGATAGAATGCATCATTTTCAACCATTTTTGTGGCAATCAAGAGCGAAAAAAATTAACATCTCATGGCCAAGGCTGCTCTTTGCATCTTTGCCAGTTGCATACCAGTTGCCAAATCCATTTTTGGAGTAATGAGGGGGTGTGCCAAAAAATATGCTCCCTCCCTCCCCTCATGTGAAGATCTTTAACCTTAAGCCATTTTTAATCACTTCTTAACAATTAACCAATTCATATCTCATGCTTTTACATTGCCATAAGTGATTCTGCTAAACTTGAAGGGGCAAACAAGCTTGAATTCAAGATCTGAAGGTAGAGCCTCATTCCTAGCATCGTTTTTTATTGACTTGGCCTCATGGACATTGTTTTTGGTCTTTGGATTAGATAGCTACTTTATAACTCCAATTGATGAATGCATACTTCCAACGCATTTTGAGCCACTTGCTTTTGCTTAAAAAACTCTAGTGCCTCTTTTTTTAAAACCATCAATGCTTCGTTTTTTGCTCCAATTTTGGCACCTAGTTGCACCTCTCAAGCATTCAAAAGTGTACACCATTGGTTGTTCGTTGAGTAAACTCTCTGAGTACTACACCTATGTACTTCTCTTGTGGATTGAAATGTTGCATTAAGTAAATTCACAACATTAGCTACACACTTCATAGGCCAACCATTTGGCTTTAGCTCCTCGTGATTAAGGGTTCTCTTTATGACATCATCTGCACCATCATGCTCTCCTTTTCCATGTCATGAGGTAAAGAATTTATGGATCATGTGCAACCCTATCAGGTGATTATACCTTACCACCCACAAAATAGAAAAGTTAGCATACCTTAAATTGAGAAGCAGTGCCATCTGACCATACCTAATGATATCAAGATGATGCCACTATGGTTTGAGCCATTTTTCATGAAGCATAAAACAATGGTGAACAAACAACGTGTCATGGAGCTTATCATTTGATATGTAAAAATGTAGTGTCTTCTCAACAACACCTATTGAGTTTCTCACGTAAAAGATGTACACCAATATAGTAACCTGGGTTGACCACCAATGCATGGGTCAAATCTCCTTTTTCATTTGAAATGAATAATTCTTTGTAAAATCAACAATAGACATGATAACATTGCTAGGAAACTTAAGCAAGCAATCTTTGAATTGTTGAGCCTACCACCTAAATGCAAAGTTATGCTTGATGAAGCTTTTGAGATTATCTGAAAAGAGATGAACAAAAGTAGCATTTTTCATTCTTTTCACAACCTGATCCTTTCTCCTCTTCTCACTTCTTATCACCAACCTATCCAATTCCCACATCCTCAAAGACCTCCACAATCACCTCCCTACTATCTATTGCAATCTCCTCTAGGAAAAATGTTGACTTTCTTACAACACATTCAAGGAAATTTCCAAGCAAGCATTCCTTTGCATGATATTCACTATCAACAAGCTTTGAGTACAATATGGATTCCCACAAAATACTTATGTACTGACATACCGCTTGGTTTGTAGAACACTGACCTAAGCCACTTCTTGCATAGCAAATGGACCATGCACATAGATGACCTTTGCCACATTGATACACAAACTTATTTTGGCACGTTTGATTAAAATTATCTTTGAAATATATCATTTGGATATGATATAGATAGTAGCACGTACACTAATCTTTCAACTTTTGAACAAATAATGGTTTTAATATCTCTAAGGATCTAAGTGACAACATCACTATATGATAAGTACACTTGATTTTTTTTAGAGCTCAACATATCACATGAAAATAGTCTAACAACAAAATAGCCCATATATTTTTATGAAAACCTAAGAATTCAAAACAGTACCCAAATCTGGTATTGTTTGCAGAGTACCTAATTTCAGTACAGTTCCTTGCCAAACTAGTACTCCTTACCAAACTAGTACAGAGTACCAAACTAGGATAGAGTACCAATTTGGAATTATAGAATACCAACTCTTATTCAAGGCAAGGATAAAAATCTCTTGCATTAACTAATTTTGGTTCTATACAGAACCAGCACAACACAAAAAAGCATCAAATTTGGTATTGTGCATACAATTTGGTATCAACAAAGGTACTTTTTGTACTATATGCCAATCCTACTATTCATTTTAGCTTCATATTTGGTGCACATGCTTGGGCATTATATAGGGCACGTGAAACATCAAATCTATTGCAGTACCAAAGTGATACTTTACAGAATTAGTGCAACACAAAAAAGTACCAAAACGGATAGTGCACATGCCTTGGTATCCAGTAAGGTACTTTTGGTATTGTATGTCACTCTTTCTATTCAAGTAAGCTTCATATTTGGAGCATATTGTATACTTGGGTACTATGTAGGGTACAATCCAACATCAAATCAGTTGAAATAGCAATTTTGGTACATAGAACCACAAACAAGTACCAAATCTGGTACTACACATATGCTTTGTTACCAAAGATGGTACTTTTAGTACTATATGTGGCCATTCCAACTATCCAATTGAGCTTAAAATTTGGTGCTCAATTTCATGGTCGAATATTATGTAGAGTACCAAGAGAAATCCAACAACAATTGTATACAACTCTCTACTGTATGGAGAACTACCAAATTTGAACTCCACATAGGGTTTGGTTCTATAAAGAGGACACTTGGCACTTGTAAAGTACTATTTAAGAGAAAAGCTAGGGTGTATTTTTGAGTTTTTTGTATTGTATGGAATGACTACTAAGCATCATAATATCCTAAGTGGTACTCTAGAATGGCTTGGTTAGTATATATGTAGTTTTTTTAGTGACAGTTGGAACAAGTGACCTGCATATATAAAGAGCAATAAGTTTTTTTCATCCAATGTTGTATGGAGTATTAATCTATAGGAACAGATTTGGTACTGGTCCAAAGGATTTCCTACTATTCTAGAATGTATTGACAAACATTAATTCAAATCAAAATCCAAGCAATCAAAGATTGCAATAATAACATGTTACCTAAGATTCATCGAGATATATGGGATGTTTGATAACACATTTTTCCATAATTATTTTCTTACATATGTCCTTTTTCTTAGATGAAACTCTCCTCTTCAATGTCTAGGTATAGACAAAACCTCTAGTTTCACTTGTGATATTGCCATTTCGAGAGGCGATTGTCTCTACCAAGCACTAAGTGGCAACACTTCATCCTCATCTTTCATATCCAACCAAGTACTTGCTCACACTATATTCCTTAGATGAACACACAACACAATAGCAATTCTTCACTGATTGATTGATGTTGTTTATCACCATTATTCAAGATCATAATCAAAGAGGCATCATTTGTCATTTCTCAACATGTAGTAACTACGAAGACTGAGTGTGTGCAAAATAGGTCGAGCACTACAACTCCCCTCACCCTCTATCTACATGGTTGAGGTCCCACCATTTCATTACAAAACGTTTCAAAAGAAGTCATCATTCCAACCCCTACGTGATTTAATTATTTTTTTCTCTCTATTTTACCTTTGCTTTCTTTAAAAAATAGTTGGTTTTACACACAAAAACGACCAATTCAATGTTGTTTCTTTAAAAAATAGTTGGTTTTACACACAAAAACGACCAATTCAATGTGGTGTCAAGGACAGTCCTCTTTATGCCACCAAGCCTTGCTTTCAACCACAGAAGTTATTCATCAACAAACCATTCTCATCATGATCCAAATACTTTGGATCTTTTATACTCTAGTATTCTTTTCTTATTGAGTCACACTATGTGCTTGTCGTTAAGTATAAACAACTATATTTTTGTTTCACTCACTCTATTTTGCATCTAGGTTGTGTTTTGATTACTTTTCTCTCTATACATACATTCTCTCTTACACATAGTTGTTAAGCTCATGAACATATGTGTGGATACTAAAAATTCCAATAACTTGTTTGTTGTTGAATTGCATGGTGGGGACTTACTCAAAGCTACTATGCTAAACATGCACAATACATACAAGGTGAAGCTTACTCAACAACACAAAGAGAGATGGAGGCCAAAATTTTTCCTTGTTGGTTTCTTCTTCTTCTTTCATACACTTTTCAATATACACAAAGTATAGATAAGATACAATATAGAGGAAAGTAGCCTACTAACTCAAATGGTGCATAATTGACTAGCACTATAACTATGCTAGATGTAGATAAATGTAACAAACAAAATATAATAAGTGATAAGTGAGTCACTATGTAAGAGTCATAATGGCTACTGATGTGCTAAGTGTGTCCATGCAGATCCATTTAATTAAGCAACCTATCATTAATATCCATATGTATTGAGCTTGGCATCTCAACACTCCCCCTCAAGCCCAACTACATCTCTGCAACTCCAACTACTTCAAATCATACATCTCAAATCATAACCACTTCAAATCATCCAAAATCATCCAATAGATTTGAAATAATTTCTCAAAAGACTCATTCACAATACAAACCTCACAAATAGAAAGAAAATAGATCAAATACAGGCAAAATAGACCCTATAAGAACCAAACATATGCATTATAGAACCTATCAAAATATCATATCTGAATCAAAAACCATCATGAGCTTCTCAAACATACTCAACCCATCCCAACACATTATGAAATATTTCCAACTCAACAAAAATCAATCAATAAACCCTCAAAATCAATTATTCAGCTCACAAAAAACAACAAAAAATCAGTCCAAATAAGCTTCAAAACTTTTGAAGCTTCTCTCCATCGAATTCCTTTGTGAAGATGTTAGCTATCGGATATTATGTACAACATTTAACAAGTTGATCTCACTTGCAAGTATCTTCTATCTCACAAAGTAGTAGTGCACTTCAATGTGTTTTATCCTAATATGGAACACATAGTTCCTAGCCAATTGTATGTTTTGCTCATATTGAATGATAATTAGACCATCTGTCTACACATACAAATCACCCCCAATAACTTTTGTAGCCATATTGCCTCACATATTGCCATAACATCTCTATACTTAGCCTTCATACTTGATAAAGCAACTATAGGTTGCTTTATCGATTGTTGCTCTATATCATTGCTACACTACCTAAGAAAAAATATGAATCTGTTGGTAGATCTTCTATTATTCATGCTATTAGCCCAATCTGCATGTGTATGTCCAAACACTTGTATATCCTTACCTACCTCATAAAAAAGTCCATAATGTAAAGTGGACTTCATATATCTCAATATGCATCTAGCTACATCCAAATGAGGCTTTCTAGGTGTTTGCATAAATTGACTCACAAGGCTAAGAGCATAGCTCAAGTTTGGCCTTGTGATAGTTATATAAATCAAACTCCCTACTATCCTCTTAAACATAGTAGAGTCTTATATCTCATTGCCAATATCAGCACTCTACTTTATATTGTGCTCCAACAGCACTGAAAGAGACTTACATGCTCTCATACTATACTTGGAGAGCAGATCCAAGCCATATTTCTTTTGGGACAACCATATACCATCATCACATTAGATTATCTCAATACCAAGAAAGTACTTCAACTCACCCAAACCCTTCATTTCAAACTTCTTCTTCAAAAGGTCCTTAACTTTAGTAATCTCATTATTACTATCACCTATAATAATCAAGTCATCCACATAGATGACTATGATGACCAAACCTACATCTCCTGTTCTCACATAGTGAATGAGAATAAAAAACATAAAAGCCAATGTTGACAAGATACTCTCTAATATTGTCAAACCATGCTCTGGGTGCTTGGTTTAATCCATAGAGCACCTTCTTTAACCTACACACATATATGGGATGCTCTACATCCTCAGGTGATGGTACTAGATCCCAAGTCTTGGCCTCTAATGCAACCATCTCCTCATCCATTATTGCATCCCAATGAGCATGACCAACAACATCCTCAAAACAAGTGGGCTCAACATCCTCAACCACATTTACTATATAAGCATAATGGTGAGATACATAATCTTCAAAACTAAATCTTTTAACAGGGTATTTGACCTTGTTAGATCTATGTACCGCTAGATCACTCAATGGATCCTTTATATTACCATGTGATTTCCATACACCTAGTGTCCTAGTTGAAGGAATTCAAAGCTCATCATCCAAAATCTCTAAACCACTAGAATCTCCATGAAATCCCAAATGTCTAGCAAATGCATTATTACAATCGAACACTTTCTTCTTCCCTTTGTCTTTACCTATAACACTAGTAGATGCACATAAAGATGTGGGACTACTCCTTAGTCTCTCAAACCAAGGGCTTACTATAGATCTAGTACTAGATGATATTTTTGGTCCACTAAGGCTCTGTGATTCTTACTTTTCTTTCTACACATGACTATTATGAGCACCATCATTATCCAATGTAGTACTACTAGATGCATACCAACTACTCATCTCATTAGAAATAACATCCCTGCTCACTCAAAACTCACTTGTGACAAGGTTATAATGGTGATACCCTTTCTACTCTAAAGAATACATTTTTCAAACTTTTGATCACACTTCTTTTGTAGCTCATTTGGTATATAAACATATGTAATATAACCAAACACTTTCAAGTGTGACATATTGGCCTTCTTGTCTATAAAGTATTCTTCAAAACCCATTCCATGAACTAATATTGTGGGAGTTTTATTCATAATATAGACAGTAGTATGAAAAGCTTTAAACCAAAGAGGCTTTGACGAATCCTTTTCAGCTATCAATGCCAATGCAACTTCTACAATATGCCTAGTTTTCCTTTTTGCAATCCTATATTGCTATGGGCTATACCTACAAAGTAAACTATCTATTTATCCCATAAGACCTCAATAAGTCACTAAACTCATTACAGAGGCACTCTCTCCCCTCCATCTAACCTCAAGCACTTAACTTTCAAGCTTATTTCTCTTTCAACAATACTAGCCTTGATAGTTTTGAAGTGCTCAAACATACCATCTTTTCCTTCATAAAATACACCCATAAATTTCTTGAATAATCATCAATAAAATTGACAAAATACATAATATCACCAAGAAATATGTTTTGTATAGGTTTCCAAACATCTATATGCATAACATCAAGTATATTCAAGGGCTCACATATTTATCATGTCAAAAAGGTTGTCTTGCTTGCTTGCCAAATTAGTGTGCTTTATAAACTTAAAAACAATTGCAACTCTAAAAGCATGCAATCTTAGAACCAACCCTTTGGACTGCATTAATTTCAATCTTTGCACATTTACATGTCCAATATGTTTGTGCCATATTTCAATGTCTGCAACCACTCCTTTACCTTTTTCATACATAATAGCATTCATAGCATGAATTCTAGCATCTAAAGTAAACATATAACCAACTACACTTTCTTTTGTGACCAACTTATGCATATCATTAAAATCTTCCACTAAATAACCTTTTTCATTACATTGAACTTGCAACCATGATCTACCATCTAACCAACTCTAATTCCTTTTGTGAACAACTTACACCTATCATTAAAATATTTCACAAAACAACATTTTTGTTATATTGAACTTGACACCCATGCTCTACCATCTGAATAGTAGACACTAAATTCTTTGTGATGGTGGATGGAACATGTAATAGACCTAACATACTCTTTATCTAATCATCATGTAAGGACAAAGGAACTTTTTCAATGTGTTAAATTGAGTGGCATGAATCATCACACATTTGCACATAACCTAGATTTTGTAAATCTTATATCACCCTAAACCATTCACCATGGCTAGATGCATGTGAATCAATACACTATACATCATCAATGTGTCCCTTTCTTGTAACAACATTCATCATATGCTATAAAATAAATAGATGCTCACTTTCATCTTCATTCTATCATGAAGACGATGCATCATTTCCTTATTGCAATTTACTAGTACAAATATCATCCTTCTTACATAACACTGGGCTACAATATGACCTGTTTTGCCACTTTAATTGCAAAAAATACCAAAATTTCTAAAATCTTTATTTTGCCATCTACCTCTTTCTCTAGAGATCCCCCTGTATCTAACGTACCACCTCGGCCTCGCAAAACTTGCATATTATAAAACTAATGATTTAATATATTTTTCTAGTTATCATTAGCATATCATATACCACAACCTCTTGAAGAGGACATGGCATGACCCTTTTCTAAACTAGAGTAGAACGCTTTGACCTGTTCATCAATTTTTTCTTATGATTCACCCTGCATGTAGATCTCTTCAGTTATTATTATGAGAGAGGCCAACTCATCAAATTTTGAAAATGACTTCTATATATACATAGAAGTAACAAATGATTTCCAAGAATATCATTATTAAGGCCACCCAAAGTAGATGATACCAAATCATCATCATTAGGCATTGCATCAATTCCTACCGAAGCATCTGTAATGCTTCTCATCTTTAAAATATACTCATTGATAGAAATTTTTCATTTCTTAAAAGTATTCAGCTCTTTCTTGAGTTGAATCTTTCGTGCCTTCATGTCGTTGTTTTTTGCCAGCTTCTTAATGATGGGTTTTTTATTATTTTCTACTATTATCACAAAATTGATATAAAATTGCAGATAAGCCTTCTATAACCTTTCACAACAAGTGCATAACAATACACCAAGTAGCCTTTTTCACTGACTACTCAACATTACATGTAATCTACAACTTTTTTGCAAATAAAGCTTGTGTTTTCTTTCTTGCAAACACCTCCAAACTTATAGACTTAGAATTTTTAACTTGCTCACCTACTTTTGATCGATAAAATTGAAATCACAATATATCCTAAAGTTATTATATACAACCATGTGGGTCTAAACATGGCCCAAAATGACCTAGGATGGCCAAAAAAGTAGCGAGAAATTCATAAAGCATCTGAAAAATATACAATGCTCTTCTTTCACAACAAATCTCATAGTAATCTAAGATTTGTGCTTTGCCTTGCTTTTGGTCCCTCTAGAAGCACTATCCAAGAGAAAGAGTGGGAGAATGGAAGAGCTCCTTATCCATTGCTTTGTTGCTCAAATCATTGCTTCTTCTCCTTCACTTTAGTCTCCAAAAATGGCCTCTATGAGTGATGCAACTCTTATACTATATCATGAATTATGTGATGGAAAGACTTACTCAAGCTATAGTGTCGAACCACACATAATATACACAAGGAAAAGTTCACTCAACACCACACAAAGAGAGATGGAAGACAAAATGTTTTCTTGTTTATTTCTTCTTCTTTTTTCACACATGTTTCAATGTGCACAAAGTATAGATAATATACAACATAAAGGAAAGTGTCCTACCAAGTCAAATAGTGCATAATGGACTATACTAATTGATTTGATACTCTAACTATGCCAACTGAAGATAAGTGTAACAAATCAAATATAATAAGTGATAAGTTGTTGGTCATGTAAAAGTCATAATGACCACCACAGATGTGCTAAGTGCAGACATGTAGACATATCTAACTAAATGGTTCATCATCAATGTCCACACGTCTTGAGTTTGCCATCTCAACATTATTTAACACATCTTTTAAATTATTCACCCTGCATAATCACGAGAGATACTAACTCATTGAGATTTAGAAAATACTTCCATACATATATAGAATTAAGAAAAGATATTCTAACCTTTTGGTTATTAAGGCTACCCAAAGTAAATGAAATACAATTATCATTATCAATCATTGTATCAATAGTTATCAAATATCTACAATGCTTCTCACCTTTAAAACATACTCATTTATATTTGTCTTCTCTTTGTTCAAAGGTATTTAATACTCACTTGAGTTGAATCTTTTGTGAATTTGTGTTTACTAAAAACATATTTTTGAAGGTTGTCCAAAGTACATGTGAACTCTTTGTAGTTCTTTAATGTTCAAGCATAATGTTATCAATGATTATAGACAACCAATACATTACTTTCATGTCTTTTTCATTTCGCTCTTTCCATGCCTTTAATTTTTTTGTAGTTTGAGAATCTTTTAGCTCTGGTTTCTTTTCTTCACCTAGAATAAAAATTGTACATATCTTTTTCAATAAAGAAGTTAATCTTAATAATAATGGTTTTCAATATTCTTAGCTATTATATGTCAAAATTGAGTATCATATTGTAAACAAGTATTTTGCAACCTTTTATAAGGAGTGCGTAGTAATAAAACAAGTGGTTGTTTTCACTAACTACTCCATAATACCTATAGTGTATAATATGTTTGTAGATAGACCTTGTGTTTACTTCTTGGAAAACACCTTAAACTTAAATATTTGAAAGGTACAACTTGTGCACTCGAGAATGACCAACCCAACCAAGGTTTTAGTATACCTTAAAACTATTGTCTACAACCTTATGGAGCTAAAAGGAGGCTTGAATCAATCTTAGATGGCTAAGAATACAACAAATAGTAAATCTCTTATTAGCAATTTGAGATTTTTTCTTTGCCTACTTCTAATGCATCCAAAGCACTATCCAAGGGAAAGAATGAGAGAATGGGATTACATGTCACTTACAGTCTTGATTTCTCACTACTTCTCCTTCACTTCAATTTTCAAAATAGCCTCTATTAATGGTACAACCCCTAATACCATCTCAAGAATCATGTACTGGGGATGTTGATAAATATGCAATCACACCCATATGTGCCTCCTTGTATGGAGCAACTAGGCAAGGAACATGCAACTCAATCTAAGAAGAGCTTCCTTTATCCCATAAACACAATGGAGAAAAGTAGTACCATCCTGCAACTATAAAAGAGTGTACTTGAAAATCATTTGAATGCAATGCCATTGTACTTTGTACATTCAATTATTGTTATGTCTACTCAAGATTGTGTTTATGAGTCCAAGTCAATTAATCTTGGAACCTAATTGTGTCTAGTCCATATCAACATGCTTCTTGTCTTTGACTTCCAACCTCCATAGCTAACCTTGCTCAAGATCTATGTTTCTCAACATGGTATCATAGCCATGGTGACCTTGGTTTAAATCTGCACACTTCTCCTTTAGCGCTCCTCAACCTTAGCTTAGCTCTCTTCACTCCATCTTCACTCTACTCTTCTTGACCTCCATAGCCAATAACACCCTACTCACTTGGAGCATAGATAGATCTCTTCAGGTAGGCCATATCTCACTAAGCTTTCTTTTGTGGACATCTTCTCCAGGTCAAGGTGCTTCTTCTTGTCCTAAAAGTTGACCAGATTGATGTGCACTATAACTAGCATTCGTATTTTTCCCAAATCTGGTGTAAATTTCATTAGCAGATTGTTGTGTCACAACCGCTACTTGAAGGTTTCACAGTTTCTCCAACTACCTTAATGTTTTTGAAGATAATGCTATGGGCTCTCTCTTGAAAAATTTTAACCTCAAATAGTCCACTGTGGGAGCTACTACATTAAAAAAAACAAGTTAGGCCTAGAAAACCCTAAAGGACAAGCATAGCCACTAGTGTTCAAGCTCATAAATCTCTTTACTCTCTCACTTCTTTGACCTCAACCATCATTGCCACTCTGATTTGGTGCTCCACTCAGTTCCAAGAAAATCAAATCAGCAACAAGGAGGGGAAGATTCAACATCAAGCATCGAAGTTCAACATCAAGCTCAATAAGCATAGTATCTTTTGATACTCATTTAGTGCTTCTCGACACTATTGCTCTTGTGTCTCTTGACATATTTGGTTTTAACTTTTGTGCTGATTTGATTCCAAAGATTTTTTGCTACTCTAGCCATCCAGTATGGACAAAGATTCACCATCATACCACTTCAAAGGAATATGTTTCCACACATTGTAGACAAGGATACAACTAATCCTCATGAAGAAAGGTCTATGGTCAATAACTAGTGGATAGGAGAAGAGACCCAAAGATGTTGCTCTTGTAGTAGTATGGCAAAATAATGATAACAAAGCGCCTGAGCAATCATCAAGCTTGAGTTTGATGACATTTATATCCACCATGTAGACACATGTGATACATCTCATGCCACTTAGGAATAGTTGGACACATTGTTTGGTGCCCAATCTAAATCCTCAAAAATTTGTATTGTTGATTGAGTTTTTTAAGTTGGATATGAAGGCTAATATATCATTTGCAACTCATCTTAATTATATGGAAAGTCTACTAACTCAACTCGCAAGGATTAACTTAAAAATGGAAGAAGATATATGCATTTAAGTCTTACTCAAGAGTTCCTCCATAATTTGGTAATGTCTCCACTACACTAATTAATACTCAAAATTCCAAGCTGGTAGACATCAAAACATCATCCTAGAAGAAGAGAAAAGGCTCAAATGTAAAGAAAAAGCAAGCACTTCAAAGGAATCATAGGTCTTCTATGTCAATAATAAGTGAAAAAGGAATAAAAAAATTGTTTGCGACTTTTGTAAAAGAACTGGGTACATTGAAAAATTTTGTTATGCTAGGAAAAGATAGTAGAATGCCTACTTTATAACTGTCAAAGAAGAAGAAGACCAAGAAGAAGAAGAAGAAGAAGAAGAAGAAGACACTCAAGAGCAGAAGGTTAAGCCTCATCAGTCCTTCTATCCCCACTATGTAGACCAACTTTTTTAGAGCATTGTATGTACTTGCCTTAATGTTATTATCATAAGCCCTATACTCCTCATGTAACCTATGCACTACAGCCTCTATATACTTAGTGAGGCCTTGTGATAGCCTCTAGCTTTATATGGTTGGTTTTTCCATGTCTACACTTAGCAAGGTTCTACTCATGACATCCTCTGTGATTGAGGAGGGGTGTTGAGAAATATATAATCACACCCACATGTGCCTCTTTGTATGGAACAGCTAGGCAAGGAACATGTGGCTCAATCTAAGAAGAGTTTTCTTTTATCCCATAGACACAATGGAGAAAAGTGGTATCATCCTGCAACTATAAAATAGTGTGCTTGACAAGTATTTGAATGCAATGCCATTATACTTTGTACTTTTAGTTCTTGTTATGTCTACTCAAGATTGTGTTTATGAGTCCAAGTCAATTAATCTTGGAACCTAAATCACTTGAGTAATAGTCAGTGTTGTGTCTAGTCCATATCAACATACTTCTTGTCTTTGACTTCCAACCTCCATAGTTAACCTTGCTCAAGATCCGTGTTTCTCAACAGGGGGGGCTTGCTTCAACTATTGCATTAACACATATAACACATACAAGGAGAAGCTCATTCAAAAATATAAGAACAAAGATGGAGGCAAAAACACTTTCTTGTTGATCTTTATTTCTTTTTTTTCTCATTATTTAATGTACACAAAGCATAGATTATATGAATGTAAAGGAAAGTGGCCTAATAAGTCAAGCATTGCATAATTGACTAAACTAACTAATTAGTGGTATAACTATGCTAGAGCTATAAGTAGATGTAACTAAGTAAAGATAATATGAGTGATAATCCATCACCTATGTGAGGATCATAATGACCACTCTAGTGCTAATTATAGATATGCGCACCCATCTAGCTAGGCAGTCCATCATCAATGTCTACACATGTTAAGCTTTCCATCTCAACACTTTGCATGGTTTGTCATTGGTATCTAGGGAATCTTTCTATTACTCTTTTTAACTTGTAATCACATTTAAATGTGTGAAAATTCAACAATATAGAGCTCCTAGATAGTGATAAATGGAATCGCATGCATATAATGTTGAATAGGCTTAATACTGTGGATATTGATAAAAGATTACATGGATAGATGGGTCTATATGTCAACACTTAGATGTCCATGATCAAAATTACAACAAGAAAATAAGATAATTATTTTTTTAATATTTTCAACATTATTTAATTGCTTCATGATTTTAACTTGTCTGCATAGGCCTCCTTTTTATTATTAATTAGATGTATATCTTGAATAGGTTAGGATTAATATTCTTAGATATTATCTTTAGGAAAGAGAGTCTACTTTTGAGAAAAGAATTGGAAAAGAAGAATCATGTAAGGAAGGGAAATGTATAGGCCTATTTCAAGAAATGTGCTCATCCATGCATGGGGAAAAAATAAAGCCAATTGGTCTCTTGTATTACTTTTTCTCTCAACTCTATTATCTTTCAATTAGTGAATCTCCCAATTTTCTTCAATTTGTTTCCAAGCTATGGTAAAATTTTGTAACATTAGTATCAAAATGTACTAATTGGCATGTTTATCACTATCAATATCAACATCAAGATCAAGACATCTATCCATCATCAAGATCTCCTCTATCTTCACCATCAACTATCAGTAATAAAGAGTTTGTGGGACAAACCTTGTACATAGTGATTTCTTGTCTTGGGCATGGGAGATATTAATCTCTCTGTTCCCAAGGCATTAGGGCTGATAACATTTTTAAAATGGCATTTGTAAGAAAATGGTTAAGTTACTAATTAAAAGAGATTTCAAAGTAATAAACCCTACAAATTTGGTCATTCAAATATAATTAATAAGAGAATATATAGTTTATTGAATAGGTTTGTCATTTAAATGCCTCCATTTTTTAATCCATATCAAGGATTACATTTTCAATCATTTTTATATTGGAACTTGCAAAATGCTGCATAGCTTAGATTTTCACACCAAAACATGTTCATTCATTTTTCTAGGCTCATTTCTTGTACCATTCTCTGTTTTGCACTTGCTTTTCTTCTATGTGAGATATTATCACTTAGTTATTCTATTTCACTAAAATGTCTAGTAATACCTCTTCACGTAACACAAGCTTAAGTATATGCAAATATAAACCTGCTATTCAAATAGATCCAGTTTATTTATGTTGGAGAAGTTTTCATCATCAAGTATTGTTGGACAAGGATGAAGCTAACAAGTTATAAGTGGAAGAAAAAAACATATAGATTTGTAGGTAGATGAAAATATCTATCCCAAAGACCCTTCAATAGATAAGCATCTTCCTTTTCTCAATATTCATGACTTTATAAGATATCTTGGAGATGGTTGTGATGGAATGCTTAAGTATTGCATGCGATTACATTCTGCATCTTTTGTATAGACAAGACAGATGCTTGAAATGAGAGAAGCATTAACAACTATTTATATGCTAATGAGCAAGGTTGATATTCTCAAAAACACCAACACATCCTTGCAAGTAATATTATTACACTTAAAGGAAACTTTGGTAGGATTTAGAGAAAGAAAAAGGTCACTAAAAAGTAAAGCTGACTTGTGTAAATGAGTTAAGAAAAGGAGACTAAATCTTATAAGGAGATTTGTCTCTAGTATTTTAGGCATTATCAAAGAGAATGAGGAGAGAATCATACTTTTAAAAGAAACTAACAACAAAAAATACATCTTAAGGATTCCTTGATCACTAGAAAAAATATATTTGAGAGGTCAAACTCTAAAATAGTTAGTGAAAGTCTTGAAAGGGAATATGAAACCAAATGAAGTAGTTGAGACACATTATATGTAGGTATTATTATAAAGGTTATCTCTAAATTGTGCTTCAAAAACCTTAGATATCATAGGATAAGTGCATTTGGTTTGCCTTGACCTCTTGCAGTTTCAGTTTGCGAGAGCTACCATGACTAGTAAGGTTTTAAATATATTTGGGGACTATATTCATTTTGAAGGGTCTATGCCCTACAAAAAAAGAAAAAAAGGATGTCTTGGGACACAACACATTTAATAATACTTAAGTTGATCTTAAAAGAGTGAAATTACAATAGTTCATATCTATAAATTTACTGTGTAAGAGTGTTGTGGTATTTTAAAGTTTGTGCTATAGCTGGATGAAGTGCAATTTCAAAAAGGACAGAAGACCCAAAGAGTCACCATTTGTATCAGAACAAGGAATTCGAATATAATAATAAGAAGGGACACAAACAACATCTTAAAATTCAATCTGAGATGGATATCCAGTGGATTGGTGCAATTGAAGTATTAGTTCAAAGTCATCAAACCTTAAAATGGTTTCTCTCCCATACATGTATTCTAATATTATTAAGTCGTAAAGTTGTAAGGTGAAGGAGAAACATTAATAGTTGGTTGGGTTGGTAGTTTCAATGTAGAATAGTATATCAGTGCTGCTGACTTAAAGACTATCAAATGTATACTTGGGATATGCAATTGGACCAATGCAAAATACCCTTGCATTTCTTGCATGGAAAGCATGGGATCTAAAGATTGGAGTGATTTACAATCAATAAGAAGAGTCCCAACTAGAGAATTTGTAGATTTAAGAAAACTGAAAAATAAGGAGGATATATGGGATCATATTCTTTCAATCTCTCTTAGGAATGTTTGTATTTGCACTTTGCATGCTGAGATTAGAATAATTAATAAGCTTTCAGATTGCATCTTGAGTATGCATTATCAATTAAGCTAACATCCTTATTGAATAAGTGCATTGATAAATTCAAGGCATTACTTTCAAGAATGGGGTTTCATGGAGGGCATGTTAAGTTGAGAAAGGACCCAATAGCTTCACGAAAAAACAAGAGATGCCTTAGAAAATGTCTCTATGGGAGGTGCAAAGCTGAGAAGATTTCTCCTAAATCACAATGAAAAACAAGTAAGCATGGCATGGAAGTGTTGAAGAGAGTTGTGTGAGATCATGGCAAATGTGACTAGCATGCCCCAAGTTGTATTTTTGCAAATGGAGGTTTGGAGACATCTTGATATCTTTCTAAAAGTGATCAAGAAACACTAGATGTTGTTTAGGTATCAAAAGAGTACAGAACTTCAACTATGAATCTTATTCAAGCAATAAAGGAAGTATGGCAAAAAAGGATATTACTTTCTATTTGGCAAGATAGAGAAAGAAGTCAATCATGGATTTTTGAAAATAAAAGAACAAATTATAGAAATGAAAGAAGTCGATTGATGTTCAACGACTTCCTTAGCAGTCTAATCAGCTATTCGAATCATTCAGGGCTTAAGGGCACATAAATGGAATCAACGAGGTACAAACGGTTGATATTGCATAATCAAAAATCTTAGATTATAACTTAGTTGTCAGAAAATCAATAAATTATTGAGATATCGAGCTCCACTCGTGATATGCCAGGGTGACCGTTGTGCATTTATGTCACCGACTTGTTAGTTGCAGATGCGATTGGTACACCGCCCATGAATAATAGCTAGATGACAGCTATCCTTATCTACTCTAGTTCGTGGCTCAGTTAGTATACCACCTTAGTTAGTTGAGTCTCGTTTGAGACCCATATATAGGGTTCTTCTATTTCTATATACTAGGGTTCTTTTTGGCTTACACAACTAAGAAGAGGAAAACTGTTTTCAGTCTCCACCTGTATGTATATTCCCCCATTGTGCAAGCAAGAAAGCTACAAGTGAGACTCCTTCCTTCTGTCCCACAATCTTAACATGGTATCAGAGCCTTGTTCGTGGTAAGGAGCTCAAGAAAGCAAACTAAGTTCGCGGTGTTCTTATAAGAGGACTAGTGTTGCTTTCATTTTTCTGTTTTGGGAGCAACTCTCTGCAGGTAGCACAGCCAAAAAGTACAAGAGTGCATTGTCTCAGATTGAGATGCCCTTCGTGGTGTAGTGGGAGGGTAGTATATGCTGCGTGTGAGGCTTTAGCCCTTGGTTGCTCTGTTTTTTTTATTTGAGGCCATTTCGGGGCCTGTTTTGGAGGCGAAAGTTTTCTGCACACACTCACAAAAAGACCCTATTTTATACTGTGTGACCACTGTTCTATAGGTCGGTGAAAAGTTACTGTAGAAATTGCATCGTATGCTTGTGCGCAGAGACGTTGGGAGTTACTGAATCATCCTTGTTGCCTGTTGATGCAAAATCATCACTAGGAAGTGACTGTGTGGTCAAATACCACTTTCGTCAGTTTTGCAGATTTGCCCTTGTGAGGCTGAAGCTGTGTTCTTTGCAGTGACAGAATTTTTTGCAGTGTTCTGTAATGGCGTCTGATTCTCTTTCACAGATTGTCAACTAAAAAGCTTGACAAGAACAACTTCCAAGCATGGAAGTTCAGAACGATGAATTTTCTTATGCGAAAAGGATATTGGGAATTCATTGCAGAAAATGAAGAAGAACCAGTTCTTCCTGATGTTCCCAATCAACAGCAAATGCAGGCATTTAAAGCATGGCATGAGAGAGCCAGGAAAGTTATGTACTGGTTGTCTCCCAGCATTTCAGACTCTATGATTGTGCATATTCAAGATGCAAGTATGCCAAAGGAGGCATGGGATACTTTGTCAAAAATATATAGCACAAATACGCAAGCCAGGAAAATGCAGCTCAAGCAAGAGTTGCACAATGTGCAAAGAGAAAGTATGAGCAGCAATGACTACCACATGAAGGTGAAGAACATTGCAAATGCACTTGCTTCCATTGGGTCGCCAGTGGAAGATGATGATTTAGTTTTCGTGACCTTGAATGGTCTAGGAAAGGATTATGCACAGTTCTGAACATCCATTTCCGTCCATGAAAGATTTCCTGATTTTGAGGAGTTGATTGCTCTTCTAATTTCTGAGGAGCAGAGAAATGGTGGTGCATCTTCTTCAAGAGGAACTTCAAAAGAAGCTGTCTTCTACTCAAATGTTGGAAGAGGTAGAGGTAGAGGTAGAGGAGGCCGATCTAGAGGCCGTGGTAAAAATCAGAATATGCAACAAACTCAAGAAAACCAGTCCTATGGAGGAGGACCTGGTAACTCTAGAGGCAGGGGGAGCCAAAGAGGTCGTGGTGGATGGCAAAGAGGCCAAAATGCAAACAACAATGTTGAATGCTACTACTATGGTAAAATGGGTCATATGGCTAAAGACTGCTATAAAAAGCAGAATGACATCATGAATGGAAAATTGCAACAAGGGAATTATGCATCTTCTAGTAGATAGGGTGATGACAGAAATGAGCATTTGTTTATGGTGCAGCACATGACCAATTCTGTGACAAGTGCAGAAGAAAGCAATGATGTGTGGTATGTTGACTCAGGTGCATCAAACCATATGACAGGTCATGCAGAATGGATGCAGAATGCAAGGAAAACGGAAAAACCAAGATTTGTGAAGACTGGTGATGATACTGCATATCCTATTGTGCAGATTGGAAAAATTCATTTGTCTATGTAGGATAGGAAAAAGAAATACCTGTCGGATGTATTTCATGTCCCGAATATCACCAAGAACCTAGTTTCTATTGGTCAAATGGTTGAGCAGGTCTTGCAGGTCAAATTTAATTCTCATGGAGGCTTTGTTAAGGATATGAAAAATAAAGGTCGCTTGATAGCAAAAGGAAATAAGAAGGGCAGAATGTTTACGTTGGATGCAGACATGCCTGAATTGAGGGACCAGTGTAGTTGCAAATATTGATATCTGGCATAAACGCATTGGTCATGTTAATGTACATCGACTTAAATCAATGCAAGCACAAAATATTGTTGCAGGATTGCCTAAATTCAAGGTTGCAGAAATGCATAAGGTATGTGAAGCCTGTCACTTTGGAAAACAGGCAAGGAAACCATTTTCTAGACATGTTCAAGAGAGTAAGAAGCCATTGGAATTAATCCACTCTGATGTGTGGACTACTAAAGCTGCATCTCTTGGAGGTTGTCATTATTTTGTCACTTTTATTGATGACTATAGCAGAAAAGTTTTCGTGTATTTTATGAAAAAAAAAAGTGAAGTTTTTGGGCATTTCAAAACTCTTAAAGCTATGGTTGAAAAAGAAACAGACCTGCAAATAAAATGCCTAAGTTCAAATGGAGGGGGAGAGTACCTCTCAAATGAGTTTGCAAGGTTCCTGCAAGAGTATGGCATAAAGCAGCAATATTCATGCAGTCATACCCCACAACAAAATGGAATTACAGAAAGGAAAAACAGGCATATTGAAGAGGTATCTCGTGCCATGCTCAATGAAAAAGACTTACCAGATTTTTACTAGGCTGAAGCAGTTGCTATAGCAGTCTACATAATGAACAAGACTCCCACTACAACAATACATGGGATGACTCCAGAGGAGAGGTATACTAGTAGAAAACCACATATTTCTCATTTGAAGATTTTTTGTTGTATTGCCTATGTTCATATGCCAGATGAGTTGAGATCCAAGTTGGATCCAAAAGCTGAGAAGTGCATCTTTATTGGTTATTCTCTAGAGCAAAAAGAGTATAGATGCTATAACCCTTCTACTCGTAATTTTCCAGTGACCTGAGATGTTTTTTATGAGATGAGTAGCTGGTATAAACTAGTAAATGTGATTGATAATGTAGATGCACAAAATGGTAATGTTGCAAAAAATTCACAACAGCAGTCACAAGATATTAGTGGACCTGGAGCGTCCTCTAGCAGTGGTTCATATTCTTCGCCATGGACATGCAGATTGAGATCAGGAGAATCTCCTCAAAGCAATGCAGATAGTGGTATACAGGTATCACAAAAAGGAATAGAGAAGGTAGATCAGCCCATGTTTGATGTGGATGCAGGTCACTCTTATGTGGATGGTGAATCCAGTGGCTCAGAACAGAGCATTGATGATGAGTTGGGTATTCCTTCTATTGTTACACTTGGAGTAAGGAAGACCACGGATGTTTTGAGAGCACCTGGGAGCGAATCTACTTTGGGCAGGTCTACCAGAGCTAGGTATCTTGTGGATAGACTGAAATATGATGGATTTACAACCATTCACTATGCATATATGGTCAAAGTGATACAGGAACTAGAACCCACTTCTTTTGAGCAAGCCATGGGAAAAGAAAAATGGGAGAAAGTCATGGATGAAGAAATGGATGCCTTGGAAGAAAATGCTACATGGGAATTGGTACCTTTGCCTAAAGATAAGAATGCCATTGGTTGTAAGTGGGTTTATAAGGTGAAACACAATGTAGATGGTTCTGTGAATAGATACAAGGCAAGATTAGTAGTCAAGGGATATGCACAAACATATGGCATTGATTATGAAGAAACATTCAGTCTGGTTGGAAGGATGGAAACCGTAAGAGCAGTCATTGCTATGGCTGCATCAAAGGGATGGTATTTACATCAGATGGATGTAAAGAATGCCTTCTTGCATGGTGATTTGCAAGAAGAGGTCTATATGGAGCAGCCACCAAGTTATGTGCATGCTGTTCATCTTGAGTTTGTTTGCAGGTTGACGAAAGCCTTGTATGGCTTGAAGCAAGTGCCTAGAGCATGGTCTGATAAAATAGGACAATATCTTGTCACAATTGGCTTTCAAATTTCCAAGGCAGATTTCTCACTTTATGTGAGAAAAACAAAGAAAGGTATTATGTTGCTTGTCATTTATGTTGATGATTTGATTATCACAGGTGACACTGATGAAGATATCATTCATGTGAAAACGCTATTGAAGCAGAAGTTTGAGATGAAGGATTTGGGAGAGCTACGTTATTTCTTAGGCATTGAGGTGATTAGATCACCAAGTGGGATATGGCTCTTGCAAAGGCAGTATGGATTGGACATACTGTCCAAATATGGGATGACAGGCTGTAAGCCTATTTCAGTTCCTTTGGAGCAGAATGTGAAGCTGAGCGCAGATGCAGGTGAGCTTCTGGAAGACCCTACTATGTACAGACGCATAGTAGAAAGTTTGATTTATATGACTATTACCAGGCCAGATTTGAGCTATGCTGTTGGATTGCTAAGTCACTTTATGCAGGCTCCAAGGAAACCGCATTTGGATGCGGCTAGACGCATACGCATACTCAGGTATGTGAAGTCCGCATTGCAGTATGGACTACTTTATGAGACGGGTTCAGATACAGTTGCATGGATACACTGATGTTGATTGGGTTGGTAGTATTTCTGATAGACTATCTACCAGTGGATATGTGTTCTCTTTTGGAATTGCTGGAGTCACTTGGAGCAGCAAAAAACAGCCTATAGTTGCCTTTTCGAGCATAGAGGCTGAGTACAGGGGCGCAGCAATGGCTACATGTGAGGTAACTTGGTTACATAAGCTACTTTATGATATGCATCAGCCTACAAATGGGCCAGTTGTCATTTATTGTGACAACATAAGTAGTATACACTTGGCAAATAACCTAGTCTATCATGCTAGAACAAAGCACATTGAGGTGCATTATCACTATGTGCGGGAGAGGGTTTTACTAGGTCTTATTGATCTAGTTTATGTCAGCACAGAGGATCAGGTAGCTGACATATTCACGAAGGCATTGGCTGCAGAGAAGCTACGCAAGTTCAGATACCTTCTTGGTGTGCAAGAATTGGGATTGAGCTCGAGGGGGAGTGTTGAGATATCGAGCTCCACTCATGATTTGCCAGGGTGACCGTTGTGCATTTATGTCACCGACTTGTCAGTTGCAGATGCGGTTGGTACACCGCCCATGAATAATAGCTAGATGATAGCTATCCTTATCTACTCTAGTTCGTAGCTTAGTTAGTATGCCACCTTAGTTAGTTGAGTTCTGTTTGAGACCCATATATAGGGTTCTTCTATTTCTATATACTTGAGTTCTTTTTGGCTTACACAACTAAGAAGAGGAAAACTGTTTTTTAGCCTCCACCTTTGTGCGTATTCCCCCATTGTACAAGCAAGAAAGTTACAAGTAAGACTCCTTACTTCTCTCCCACAATCTTGACATGAGGATAGCCCTCACACCTTATGTCACTCTAGTTTAGCTTGATTAGTCTAATAAGATACAATTTACATTCCAAGTAGACCATATTTGGCTAGAGGAAAATGATCTATGATTTTAGTCCAAGAGGACTAGTTATTTTGTAGTGAAATATCACATTTTGTTAGGCCAAGAGGGCCATGTGTCTGTTTAGTGTGGTTGTAGTTAATGGGTTTTGTTTTAATGCTATGCTAGATAGATTTAGCAGAACCTAGAGAGAGCCTCTTACTATGCAAAAGCTTCTTGTGGCCAAGTCCAGGTGATGTTCTTTGTTTTATGAGTACTTTTATTTTATGATATATGTGTTTATGTACTTGGGGAGAACTATTCTTTTGTTGGGGACCGATAATCAAGGCATGAAGTCCTAGGGTTAGGTTATGTATATTTGGGGGAGGTTCAAGTAGTTGTCTACCTCCTATCGTCAAGACATTGTCAGGCATTGAAAGACATGTTTTAGAAGGCAATCCTAGTGACCTTGTTTTGCTAGCCTACCAGGTAGCTATTCTAGGAGTCCTTGCTAGTGTAAGGCAATTAGAGAAGCCTAGCAAGATAAAAATAAGAGATAATCATGAATATACTTGCAATATCAAAATAGAAAGGTGTGTAAAAAGGGGTTCTAACCCCTAAAATAGAAACAAGAATGAATGATTAAAAAATCTCAAGAGTTGTTGATTATCGCCTTACAAAGGCTTGGTAGGTTCTTAGGGATGAGTCAACCCGGGGCCAATGCCTTGTCTTCCTAGGGATGGCATCTAGCTGGAAAAGAAATAGTAAGGAAGGTTGGAGCAAAAACAAAAGTGAGCGGAATAGAAAAACATTGTAGTGTCAGCTTAATCCTCAAGCTCCATACTCCAAGCTCCATTTGCCACCCGCGAGAAAGACAAGAGAATAGAAAATAAGAGAAAAAGAGAAAAGAAGATGGAGAGCTTCTCCACCATGGTCCTTCACCCTCATACACTCACTCTCTCACACTCTTACACTCCCTCTCTCAATCACAAGCTCAAGCAAGCAAGAAGAAGAAGAGGAGGAGGAGGAGAAGGAGGAGAGCTACTTTTGGCCAAGCACAAGAATGAGCTTCTTGAAGCCAAATGCCAGTGAAGAATGACCAAGTCGGAGCTTAATCCAAGCTTAAAAGCATTCCAAAACTAAGGCTTGAGGAGAAACCTCTCGAAGATTTGGCCAAAGAGATAACACATCTGACCAATGAACCAGGCTATTGTACTTCATGTGTCCATTTAGGGAAAGAGGGTGTAGGATATTTGGGACTTCGAGGTCGCCTATGGTGCTCATTATCCTCTTAGGAAGTCAAAGGCTCCTTGGGCACTAGTGGTTTTTGTGCACACTCAATAGTTACATATGATATTCGCTTGTTAGCACGGTAGACTGAGAATCTACCTTTAAAATAGTCATGTTTGGTTTCTTGACTTCAATCGTAAGGGGCTCAGTCACTCCAATGTTTTTGACTCGAGACTTGGATTTTCGTTTAGATTTCCTTCTATGCTTCTTCACTTTTAATAGGATTTGTCTTTCAACTAACATAGGTGATTTAGTCGAGGGTTTTGTACCCAAATCCGTCGGTTACCTATGTAATACCCTTGAGCACATAGCAACATTTTGGATATCCATCGCGGTGTTGTACTGGCTCTCCATTGATACCTTCGTCTATAAGGCTTGGGCCTCTTTTGTAGTCTTCTACGATATTTGTAAGTCCAAAGCCTATCCTTGGCATTGTCTCCTAACCTTCTTGTTTCAAGCATCGCCTCACTCATTGGTTCTCTCTGTTCAATATGTGCTTGTATCAACTCTTTCAACAAGCCCTTGCTCTTGTTACTAGGCTTGCCTTGGTATGCTAGAATATTTCTTGTCTTTCCCTCAAGGTTTGATGAGGTCACCCTTGCTAAAGGTTGTGATTATCCTCACACCCAATAGTGTCAAGTGTATCCTCTATACTATATAATCGGCCTCACATTTCATTGCCTTTTTGAAGGGTCTTCCTAGGAGGGTTTCCTTTCCACAATTTGCACTATTTGGAGGAACATGGAATAGGATAGGCAAGCTTTCCGTTTCAATAGTTAAAAGGATTCTGTACTTCCCTATAAGTGATTGTGGGTGTTCCCCCTAAGGATTAAGAGTTGCATTAGTCGGTGTAAGATCTGGTTGGTCTAGTCGATTCCATGCTTCATAGGTCAAGATATTAAAATATGCTCCTTCATCGATGAGAGCATCAACACTGTGCTCTCTTTTTTGTCAAGATTGTGGGAGAGAAGGAAGGAGTCTCGCTTGAAGCTTTCTTGCTTGCACAATGGGGGAAGACACACAAGGGTGGAGGCTAAAAACAGTTTTCCTCTTCTTAGTTGTGTAAGCCAAAAGAACTCAAGTACAAAGAAATAGAAGAACCCTATATATGGGTCTCAAACCAAACTCAACTAACTAAGGTGGCATACTAACTGAGCCACGAACTAGAGTAGATAAGGATAGCTATCATGTAGCTATTATTCATGGGCGGTGTACCAACCGCGTCTGCAACTGACAAGTCGGTGACATAAATATACAACGGTCACCCTGGCGTATCACGAGTGGAGCTCGATATCTCAACACTCCCCCTCGAGCTCAATCCCAATTCCTGCACACCAACCAGGTCTCTGAACTTGCGCAGCTTCTCTGCGCCCAATGCCTTCGTGAATATGTCAGCTACCTGATCCTCTGTGCTGACATAAACTAGATCAATAAGACCTAGTAAAACCCTCTCTCGCACATAGTGATAATGCACCTCAATGTGCTTTGTTCTAGCATGATAGACTGGGTTATTTGCCAAGTGTATACTACTCATGTTGTCACAATAAATGACAACTGGCCCATCTGTAGACTGATGCATATCATAAAGTAGCTTATGCAACCAAGCTACCTCACATGCAGCCATTGTTGCACCCCTGTACTCAGCCTCTGTGCTCGACAAGGCAACTGTAGGCTGTTTCTTGCTGCTCCAAGTGACTGCAGCACTCCCAAAAGAGAATACATATCCACTGGTAGATCGTCTATCAGAAATACTACCAGCCCAATCAGCATCAGTGTATCCATGCAACTGTATCTGAACCCCAGTCTCAAAAAATAGTCCATACTGCAATGTGGACTTCACATACCTAAGTATGCATCTAGCCGCATCCAAATGTGGTTTCCTTGGAGCCTGCATAAACTGACTTACCAATCCAACAGCATAGCTCAAATCTGGCCTGGTAATAGTCATATAAATCAAACTTCCTACTATGCGTCTGTACATAGTAGGGTCTTCTAGAAGCTCACCTGCATCTGTGCTCAGCTTCACATTTTGCTCCAAAGGAACTGAAATAGGCTTACAGCCTGTCATCCCATATTTGGACAGCATGTCCAATCCATACTGCCTCTGCAAGAGCTGTATCCCACTTGGTGATCTAATCACCTCAATGCCCAAGAAATAACGCAGCTCTCCCAAATCCTTCATCTCAAACTTCTGCTTCAATAGCATTTTCACATGAAGGATATCTTCATCACTGTCACCTGTCATAATCAAATCATCAACATAAATGACAAGCAGCATAATACCTTTCTCTGTTTTTCTCACATAAAGTGAGAAATCTGCCTTGGAAATCTGAAAGCCAATAGTGACAAGATACTGTCCTATCTTGTCAGACCATGCTCTAGGTGCTTGCTTCAAGCCATACAAGGCTTTCTTCAACCTGCAAACAAACTCAGGATGAACAGCATGCACATAACCTGGTGGCTGCTCCATATAGACCTCTTCTTGCAAATCACCATGCAAGAAGGCATTCTTTACATCCATCTGATGTAAAGACCATCCCTTTGATGCAGCCATAGCAATGACTGCTCTTACGGTTGCCATCCTTGCAACCGGACTAAATGTTTCTTCATAGTCAATGCCATATGTTTGTGCATACCCCTTGACTACTAATCTTGCCTTGTATCTGTTCACAGAACCATCAGCATTGTGCTTCACCTTATAAACCCACTTACAGCCAATTGCATTCTTACCTTTAGGCAAAGGTACTAACTCCCATGTAGCATTTGCTTCCAAGGCATCCATTTCTTCATCCATGGCTTTCTCCCATTTTTCTTTTCCCATGGCTTGCTCAAAAGATGTGGGTTCTGGTTCCTGTATCACTTTGACCATATATGCATAGTGAATGGCTGTAAATCCATCATATTTCAGCCTATCCACAGGATACCTAGCTCTTGTAGACCTGCGCAAAGTAGGTTCACTCCCAGGTGCTCTCAAAACATCCCTGGTCTTCCTTACTCCAGGTGTAACAATAGAAGGAATACCCAACTCATCATCAATGCTCTGTTCTGAGCCACTGGATTCACCATCCACATAAGAGTGACCTGCATTCACATCAAACATGGGCTGATCAACCTTCTCTTTTCCTTTTCGTGATACCTGCATACCACTATCTGCATTGCTTTGAGAAGATTCTCCTGATCTCAATCTGCCTGTCCATGGCGAAGAATGTGAACCACTGCTAGAGGACGCTCCAGGTCCACTAATATTTTGTGACTGCTGCTGTGAATTCTGTGTAGCATTACCATTTTGTGCATCTTCATCATCAATCACATTTACTGGTTTATACCAGCTACTCATCTCATCAAAAACAACATCTCTGCTCACTGTAAACTTACGAGTAGAAGGGTTATAGCATCTATACCCTTTTTGCTGCAGAGAGTAACCAATAAAGATACACTTCTCAGCTTTTGGATCCAACTTGGATCTCAGCTCATCTGGCACATGTACATAGGCAATGCAACCAAAAATTTTCAAATGAGAAATATCTGGTTTCCTACCAGTATACCTCTCCTCTGGAGTCATTCCATGTATTGCTGCAGTGGGAGTCCTGTTCATTATGTAGACTGCTGTAGCAACTGCTTCAGCCCAATAAAAATCTGGCAAGTCTTTTTCATTGAGCATGGCACGAGATACCTCTCCAATATGCCTGTTTTTCCTTTCTGCAATTCCATTTTGTTGTGGGGTATAACTGCATGAATATTGCTGCTTTATGCCATGCTCCTGCAAGAACTTTGCAAACTCATTTGAGAGGTACTCTCCCCCTCCATCTGACCTTAGGCATTTTATCTGCAAGCATGTTTCTTTTTCAACCATAGCTTTAAGAGTTTTGAAATGCCCAAAAACTTCACTTTTCTTTTTCATAAAATACACCCAAACTTTTCTGCTATAGTCATCAATAAAACTGACAAAATAATGACAGCCTCCAAGAGATGCAGCTTTAGTTGTCCACACATCACAGTGAATTAATTCCAATGGCTTCTCACTCTCTTGAACATGTCTAGGAAATGGTTTCCTTGCCTGTTTTCCAAACTGACAGGCTTCACATACCTTATGCATTTCTGCAACCTTGAATTTGGGCAATCCTGCAACAATATTTTGGGCCTGCATTGATTTAAGTCGCTGTACATTAACATGACCAATGCGTTTATGCCAGATATCAATATCTGCAACTACACCGGTCCCATGTGCAAACATTGCTGCACTCAATTCAGACATGTCTGCATCCAATGTAAACATTCTGCCCTTCTTCTTTCCTTTTGCTATCAAGCGACCTTTATTTTTCATATCCTCAACAAAGCATCCATGAGGATTAAATCTGACCTGCAAGCCCTGTTCAACCATTTGACCAACTGAAACTAGATTCTTGGTGATATTCGGGACATGAAATACATCGGACAGGTATTTCTTTTTCCCACCCTGCATAGACAAGGGAATTTTTCCAATCTGCACAATAGGATGTGCAGTATCATCACCAGTCTCCACAAATCCTGGTTTTTCCATTTTCCTTGCATCCTCCATCCATTCTGCATGACCTGTCATGTGGTTTGATGCACCTGAGTCAACATACCATACATCATTGCTTTCTTCTGCACTTGTCATAGAATTGTTCATGTGCTGCACCATGAACAAATGCTCATTTCTGTCATCACCCTGTCTACTAGAAGATGCATAATTCCCTTGTTGCAGTTTTCCATTCATGATGTCATTCTGCTTTTTATAGCAGTCTTTAGCCATATGACCCATTTTACCACAGTAGTAGCATTCAACATTACTGTTTGCATTTTGGCCTCTTTGCCATCCACCACGACCTCTTTGGCTCCCCCTGCCTCTAGAGTTACCACGTCCTCCTCCATAGGACTGGTTTTCTTGAGTTTGCTGCATATTCTGATTTCTGCCACGGCCTCCAAATCGGCCTCCTCTACCTCTGCCTCTACCTCTTCCAGCATTTGAGTAGAAGACAGCTTCTTTTGAAGTTCCTCCTGGAGAAGATGCACCACCATTTCTCTGTTCCTCAGAAATTAGAAGAGCAATCAACTCCTCAAAATCAGGAAATCTTTCACGAACTGAAATGGATGTCCGAAACTGTGCATAATCCTTTCCTAGACCATTCAAGGTCACGGAAACTAAATCATCATCTTCCACTGGCGACCCAATGGAAGCAAGTGCATCTGCAATCTTCTTCACCTTCATGTGGTAGTCGTTGATGCTCATACTTTCTCTTTGCACATTATGCAACTCTTGCTTGAGCTGCATTTTCCTGGCTTGCGTATTTGTGCTATACATTTTTGACAAAGTATCCCATGCCTCCTTTGGCGTACTTGCATCCTGAATATGCACAATCATAGAGTCTGAAATACTGATAGACAGCCAATACATAACTTTCCTGGCTCTCTCATGCCATGTTTTAAATGTCTGCATTTGTTGTTGATTGGGAACATCAGGAAGAACTGGTTCTTCTTCATTTCCTGCAACAAATTCCCAATATCCTTTTCCCATAAGGAAATTCGTCATTCTAAACTTCCATGCCTGGAAGTTGTTCTTGTCAAGCTTTTCAGTGACAATCTGTGAAAGAGAATCAGACGCCATTACAGAATACTGCAAGAAATTCTGTCACTGCAAAAAACACAGCTTCACCCTCACAAGGGCAAATCTGCAAAACTGGCGAAAGTGGTATTTGACCACACAGTCACTTCCTAGTGACGATTTTGCATAAACAGGAACCAAGGATGATTCTGAAACTCCCAATGTCTCTGCGCACAAGCATACGATGCAATTTCTACAGTAACTTTTCACCGACCTGTAGAACAGTAGTCGCACAGCATAAAACTGAGCCTTTTCTTGAGTGCGTGCAGAAAACTTCCGTCTGCAAAACAGGCCCCGAAATGGCCTCAAATCAAAAAAACAAGGTCGCCGAGGGCTAAAGCCCTCGCCCGCAGCATATACTGCCCTCTTGCTTCACCGCGAAGGGCGTCTCAACCTGAGACAATGCACTCCTGCAATTTCCGACTGTGCTACCTGCAGAGATTTGCTCCCAAAACAGGAAATGAAAGCAACACTGCTCCTCTTACCAGACCACCGCGAGCTTGGCTTGCTTTCTTGAGCTCCTTACCACGAACAAGGCTCTGATACCATGTCAAGATTGTGGGAGAGAAGGAAGGAGTCTCGCTTGAAGCTTTCTTGCTTGCACAATGGGGGAAGACACACAAGGGTGGAGGCTAAAAACAGTTTTCCTCTTCTTAGTTGTGTAAGCCAAAAGAACTCAAGTACAAAGAAATAGAAGAACCCTATATATGGGTCTCAAACCAAACTCAACTAACTAAGGTGGCATACTAACTGAGCCACGAACTAGAGTAGATAAGGATAGCTATCATGTAGCTATTATTCATGGGCGGTGTACCAACCGCGTCTGCAACTGACAAGTCGGTGACATAAATATACAACGGTCACCCTGGCGTATCACGAGTGGAGCTCGATATCTCAACATTTTTGTGGTGAGTTTGACCCTAAGATAAGTAGACGGTACTATGTCTTCATCTTTTGGGTCTTGGCTTATAAGTTCAAGCCTTCTGATGCATGCCTTTGAGTCCCCAACTACACAATAATATGTGGATTCTCTACTAATGTCTTGTGTCATCTGTGCAGTGCCATTCAATGTGCATCTATCATCATGACTATTATATCTAGTCATCCTTGCAATTGAAGCTTGATGTTGTTGCATTCCACTTTGACTATATATAGCCCAAATGAAACATATACATACTTTTGTGGTGTGGCCTTTTTGCCCTTATTAGCTATATTGGCCCATTAAGGTTCTAGGGTCTTTATTTATCTTTGTTTGGTTCTATGGGATTTTGGTTGCTATTTTGCAAGTGAGAATCTATGCTTGTGCAGAGCCATTACTACACTAGGATTTAATTTGAAGGACCTATCATGACACGTGTTTTCTCTCTAGCCTACATAGGGGAGGTGTGGAGGGATCAGATCTCCCTCTGTGGGGGTTTGGGGGGGTAGTCCCCCTAGCCCGTATGGCCATTATGCTAAACACCATGTGCGATTTGAATGACCATTCGTAGCCAAGTTTTGAACTACTTGCTCTAGATTTCAACCCAATGATAGATCTATGATGTGCTTCCGGCTCTATACGGTCTCTAGGTCGATTTCAGGGGTTAAATGTGTCAAATTTGTATTATGTTCACCTATCCAAGTTTGAACCAATTGTTAGAGGTCCAATTCTTAGGAGTCTGATTATCAGAATCAGACATTTGATTTTAGGTTAGTCTGATTGGCCAATCAAACAGTCCAATTCTAGTGGTTGGTCCCAATTCTAGTAGTCTGATTTTTGTGTGTCCAATTTTCATGCATTTGATTCTGGGAGTCTGATTCTAGGAATTGCACGTCCAATTTGACAAGTTTTCGATTCTAAATGGTCCATTTTTTGTGTGTCAGATTTTGGATGGTCCGATTTTCATGTCCAATTTTTGTATGTCTGATTTTTATACGTCTGATTCCCATATAGTCTGATTTTGAGTGTCTGATTGTCCAATTGTCCGAGCGTCCAAATCAAACAAGTCTCGTGTGTCCGATCAGACAGGTTTTTAGGGTATCTGAGTCCAATTCTGGGAATCAAACCATTCTGGGAGTCGAACTCTAGTAACAGTTTTTGATTCCCGCGGACAAGTTTCTAGGGATGACAAAAATAAACTCGATTCTAATGATTTTGATTATAAGGGGTCACACAAACTTCCACAATGTAAGAATAGACCCTAATGAAGGATTGTATATACCTAGAATAGCAAATAATCTCCAAAATCCAAATTGACAAACAAATCAAACCCTCTTGCCCTATTATGTCAGCAAAAACCCTAATGCTTGTTTTCCTTTCTTTTCTTTGTTTTTTTATACCCTAATGCATCCAAAACACAAAGCAAACACCTACACTACTCCAACCTAATTTTCCAAATCCAAAAAACCAAAAACTTACTTGGTAAGGATATCAAATACCTCTTCAAACTCCCTCACTTCTTGTCTATCTCAAGCACCGGTTGCGGAAAAACCCTAATTCAATGCTCGATTCGGAGTATGCAAGTACTCAGGGCTTGAATCCATTGGTCTCGACAATGAAGCCAAAATGTAGAGGCAAGCTCAATAAACTCAACCGCCAAGACCCATTGACCGCTTATTCTTTCAAGTGTTCCAAGCCGAGCACTAATGGCTACCTCTCACATAGCCAATGCGCTATCTTTCTACGAGTGTAGTGAGCTTACCTCCATGCCCAATTGAGTTACCTTCTCTTCTGAGCACTCTGATAGCTCTAAGATCCAAGTGCAAGCTTCAAATAAGCTCGATCCTCAATCTCCACGCTCTAAGCTCCATTGCCACAAGCAAGACAAGAGAAGAGAATAAAAGAGAAGAAGAGAGGAGAAGATGGAGAGCTTCTCCACCATGGTCCCTCGCCCTCACACACTCACTCCCTCACACTCTCACACACTCTCTCTCAAGCACAAGCTCAAGAAAGCAAGAACAAGAAGAAGAAGAAGAGAGCTACTTTTGGCCACACACAAAAATGAGCTTCTTCATTCACTTTTTGCCTTTTATACAAAAGCCTAACCCTAATTCATTTTGGGTGGTCATCCCCTTTTTGGTCCGATCTTAGCCCATTCCTCCAACTCTTCTCCTCATCTTCCTTATTAGCATGGCCTCAACCCGTATCTCTAACCATTTACAATTTACACAAGGGTGAGGGCCCACCCAATTCTCTTTTACAAAATAAATCATAGTGTACATTGCACTCTTTTACAAAACTATTGACTTGCGCTTTTTCTTGTGCACCTCTCTCCTTGATTTAGGACTTTTTTACACTTCTCCAAATTTTTCTTGGCATGCCTTCGTCTTCTGTTTCACTTTTACCTTGGCCTTGTCTTTTGCTTTAGATTTTTTGGATTTTCCACCTTGTTTGGCAATATCCAAAGAGAAGATTACAAATAGAAAACCAAATCTATCTCATCTACACTCGTGATATGCCAGGGTGACTGTTGTGCGTTTATGTCACCGACTTGTCAGTTGCAGATGCAGTTGGTACGCCGCCCACGAATAATAGCTAGATGACAGCTATCCTTATCTATTCTAGTTCGTGGCTCAGTTAGTATGCCACCTTAGTTAGTTGAGTTTGGTTTGAGACCCATATATAGGGTTCTTCTATTTCTATGTACTTGAGTTCTTTTTGGCTTACACAACTAAGAAGAGGAAAATTGTTTTCAGCCTCCACCTTTGTGTGTATTCCCCCATTGTGCAAGCAAGAAAGCTACAAGTGAGACTCCTTCCTTCTCTCCCACAATCTTGACATGGTATCAGAGCCTTGTTCGTAGTAAGGAGCTCAAGAAAGAAAGCCAATTTTGCGGTGTTCTGGTAAGAGGACCAGTATTGCTTTCATTCTTATATTTTGGGAGCAAGTCTCTACAAGTAGCATAGCCGAAAGTGCAGGAGTGCATTGTCTCAGGTTGAGACGCCCTTCGCGGTGAAGCAAGAGGGCAGTACATGCTACAGGTAAGGGCTTTAGCCCTTGGTGACCTTGTTTTTTTTATTTGAGGCCATTTCGAGGCCTCTTTTGGAGGTGAAAGTTTTCTGCACGCACTCAGAAAAAGACCATGTTTTATATTGTGGGACTACTATTCTGCAGGTCGGTGAAAAGTTGCCACAGAAATTGCATCGTATGCTTGTATGTAGAGATATTGGGAGTTACAGAATCATCATTGATTCCTGTTTATGCAAAATCGTCACTAGGAAGTGACTGTGTGGTCAAATACCACTTTCGCCAGTTTTGCAGATTTGCCCTTGTGAGGGTGAAGCTGTGTTTTTTGCAGTGACAGAATTTTTTGTAGTGTTCTATAATGGCATTTGATTCTCTTTCACAGATTATCACTGAAAAGCTTGACAAGAACAACTTCCAAGCATGGAAGTTTAGAATGATGAATTTCCTTATGGGAAAAGGATATTGGGAATTTGTTGCAGGAAATGAAGGAGAACCAGGTCTTCCTGATGTTCCCAATCAACAGCAAATGCAGGCATTTAAAGCATGGCATGAGAGAGCCATGAAAGTTATGTACTGGCTGTCTATCAGCATTTCAGACTCTGATTGTGCATATTCAAGATACAAGTACGCCAAAGGAGGCATGGGATACTTTGTCAAAAATGTATAGCACAAATACGCAAGCCAGGAAAATGCAGCTCAAGCAAGAGTTGCACAATGTGCAAAGAGAAAGTATGAGCATCAATGACTACCACATGAAGGTGAAGAAGATTGCAGATGCACTTGCTTCCATTGGGTCACCAGTGGAAGATGATGATTTAGTTTTTGTGACCTTGAATGGTCTAGGAAAGGATTATGCACAGTTTCGAACATCCATTTGCGTCCGTGAAAGATTTCCTGATTTTGAGGAGTTGATTGCTCTTCTAATTTCTGAGGAGCAAAGAAATGGTGGTGCATCTTCTTCAAGAGGAACTTCAAAAAAAGTTATCTTCTACTCAAATGTTGGAAGAGGTAGAGGCAGAGGTAGAGGAGGCCGATCTAGAGGCCGTGGTAGAAATCAGAATATGCAGCAAACTCAAGAAAACCAGTCCTATGGAGGAGGACATGGTAACTCTAGAGGCAGGGGGAGCCAAAGAGGTCGTGGTAGATGGCAAAGAGAGCAAAATGCTAACAGCAATGTTGAATGCTACTACTGTGGTAAAATGGGTCATATGGCTAAAGACTGCTATAAAAAGCAAAATGACATCATGAATGGAAAACTGCAATAAGGAAATTATGCATCTTCTAGTAGACAGGGTGATCACAGAAATGAGCATTTATTTATGGTGCAGCACATGAATAATTTTGTGATAAGTGCAAAAGAAAGCAACGAAGTGTGGTATGTTGACTCAGATGCATCAAACCACATGACAGGTCATGCAGAATGGATGGAGGATGCAAGGAAAATGGAAAAACCAGGATTTGTGGAGACTGGTGATGATACTGCACATCCTATTGTGCAGATTGGAAAATTTCCTTTGTCTATGCAAGATGGGAAAAAGAAATACCTATCAGATGTATTTCATGTCCCGAATATCTTCAAGAATCTGGTTTCTGTTGGTCAAATGGTTGAGCAGGGCTTGCAGGTCAGATTTAATCCTCATGGATGCTTTGTTGAGAATATGAAAAATAAAGGTCGCTTGATAGCAAAAGGAAATAAGAAGGGCAGAATGTTTACATTGGATGTAGACATGCCTGAATTGAGTGCAGCAATGTTTGCACATGGGATCGGTGTAGTTGCAGATATTGATATCTGGCATAAACGCATTGGTCATGCTAATGTACAGTGACTTAAATCAATGCAGGCCCAAAATATTGTTGTAGGATTGCCTAAATTTAAGGTTGCAGAAATGCATAAGGTATGTGAAGCCTATCAGTTTGGAAAACAGGCAATGAAATCATTTCCTAGACATGTTCAAGAGAATAAAAAGCCATTGGGATTAATCCACTCTGATGTGTGGACTACTAAAGCTGCATCTCTTGGAGGCTGTCATTATCTTGTCACTGTTATTGATGACTATAGCAGAAAAGTTTGGGTGTATTTTATGAAAAAGAAAAGTGAAGTTTTTGGGCATTTCAAAACTCTTAAAGCTATGGTTAAAAAAGAAACAATCCTGCAAATAAAATGCCTAAGGTCAAATGGAGGGGGAGAGTACCTCTCAAATGGGTTTGCAAGGTTCCTGCTGCAGGAGCATGGCATAAAGCAGCAATATTCATGTAGTTATACCCCACAACAAAATGGAATTGTAGAAAGGAAAAACAGGCATATTGGAGAGGTATCTCGTGCCGTGCTCAATGAAAAAGACCTGCCAGATTTTTATTGGGCTGAGGCAGTTGCTACAGCAGTCTACATAATGAACAGGACTCCCACTGCAGCAATACATGGGATGACTCCAGAGGAGAGGTATACTGGTAGGAAACCAGATATTTCTCATTTAAATTGTTTTTGTTCATTGCCTATGTTCATGTGCCAGATGAGTTGAGATCTAATTTGGATCCAAAAGCTGAGAAGTGTATCTTTATTGGTTACTCTTTGCAGCAGAAAGGATATAGGTGCTATAACCCTTCTACTCGTAAGTTTACAATGAGCAGAGTTGTTGTTTTTTATGACATGAGTAGCTGGTATAAACCAATAAATGTGATTGATGATGTAGATGCACAAAATGATAATGCTGCACAGAATTCACAGTAGCAGTCACTAAATATTAGTGGACCTGGAGCGTCCTCTAGCAGTGGTTCACATTCTTTGCCATGGATAGGCAGATTGAGATCAGGAGAATCTTCTCAAAGCAATGCAGATAGTGGTATTCAGGTATCACAAAAAGGAAAAGAGAAGGTAGATCAGCCCATGTTTGATGTGAATGCAGGTCACTCTTATGTGGATGGTGAATCCAGTGGCTCAAAACAAAGCATTGATGATGAGTTAAGTATTCCTTCTATTGTTACACCTAGAGTAAGGAAGACCAGGGATGTTTTGAGAGTACCTGGAGTGAACCTACTTTGTGCAGGTCTACCAGAGCTAGGTATCCTGTGGATAGGCTGAAATATGATGGACTTATAGCCATTCACTATGCCTATATGGTCAAAGTGATACAGGAACCAGAACCCACTTCTTTTGAGCAAGCCATGGGAAAAGAAAAATAGGAGAAAGTCATGGATGAAGAAATGGATGCCTTGGAAGCAAATGCTACATGGGAATTGGTACCTTTGCCTAAAGGTAAGAATGCAATTGGCTGTAAGTGGGTTTGTAAGGTGAAGCACAATGCAGATGGTTCTGTGAACAGATACAAGGCAAGATTAGTAGTCAAGGGGTATGCACAAACATATGGCATTGATTATGAAGAAACATTCAGTCCGGTTGCAAGGATGGTAACCGTAAGAGCAGTCATTGCTATGGCTGCATCAAAGGAATGGTCTTTACATCAGATGGATGTAAAGAATGCCTTCTTGTATGGTGATTTGCAAGAAGAGGTCTATATGGATTAGCCACCGGGTTATGTGCATGCTGTTTATCCTGAGTTTGTTTGCAGGTTGGAAAAAGCCTTGTATGGCTTGAAGCAAGCACCTAGAGCATGGTCTAACAAGATAGGACAGTATCTTGTCACGGCTTTCAGATTTCCAAGGCAGATTTCTCACTTTATGTGAGAAAAACAAAGAAAGGTATTATGCTACTTGTCATTTATGTTGATGATTTGATTATGACATGTGACAGTGATGAAGATATCCTTCATGTGAAAATGCTATTGAAGCAGAAGTTTGAGATGAAGGATTTGGGAGAGCTCCGTTATTTCTTGGGCATTGAGGTGATTAGATCACCAAGTGGGATAGGGATCTTGCAGAGGCAGTATGAATTGGACATGCTATCCAAATATGGGATGACAGGCTATAAGCCTATTTCAGTTCCTTTGGAGCAGAATGTGAAGCTAAGCGCAGATGCAGGTGAGCTTCTGGAAGACCCTACTATGTACAGATGCATAGTAGGAAGTTTGATTTATATGACTATTACCAGGCCAGATTTGAGCTATGCTATTAGATTGGTAAGTCAGTTTATGCAAGCTCCAAGGAAACCGCATTTGGATGCGGCTAGACGCATACGCATACTCAAGTATGTGAAGTCCACATTGCAGTATGGACTACTTTATGAGACTGGGATTCAGATACAGTTGCATGGATACACTGATGCTGATTGGGCTGGTAGTATTTCTTGTAGACGATCTACCAGTGGATATGTGTTCTCTTTTGGGAGTGCTGCAGTCACTTGGAGCAGCAAGAAACAGCCTACAGTTGCCTTGTCGAGCATAGAGGCTGAGTACAGGGGTGCAGCAATGGCTGCATATGAGGTAGCTTGGTTGCATAAGCTACTTTATGATATGCATCAGTCTACAGATGGGCCAGTTGTCATTTATTGTGACAACATGAGCAGTTTACACTTGGCAAATAACCTAGTCTATCATGCTATAAGAAAGCACATTGAGGTGCATTATCACTATGTGCGGGAGAGGGTTTTACTAGGTCTTATTGATCTAGTTTATGTCAGCACAGAGGATCAGGTAGCTGACATATTTACGAAGGCATTGGGCGCAGAGAAGCTGTGCAAGTTCAAAGACCTGCTTGATGTGCAGGAATTAGGATTGAGCTCGAGGGGGAGTGTTGAGATATCGAGCTCCACTCGTGATATGCCAGGGTGATCGTTGTGCGTTTATGTCACCGACTTGTCAGTTGCAGATGCGATTGGTACACCGCCCACGAATAATAGCTAGATGATAGCTATCCTTATCTATTCTAATTTGTGGCTCGGTTTGTATGCCACCTTAGTTAGTTGAGTTTCGTTTGAGACCCATATATAGGGTTCTTCTATTTCTATGTACTTGAGTTCTTTTTTGCTTACACAACTAAGAAGAGAAAAATTGTTTTCAGCCTCCACCTTTGTGTGTATTCCCCTATTGTGCAAGCAAGAAAGCTACAAGTGAGACACCGTCCTTCTCTCCCATAATCTTTACATATTCTTGATGAGTTACACAATAAATTGAATCCCATAATTTAAAAATTTGTACTTATTGGATATTCTCTTAAGCAGCAGGGATATAGATGTTATAACCCTATTACACATAAGCTAAGAGTTTCCAATGAGGTTGTTTTTTATGAAATGAGTAGTTGGTACAGTAATGTGCTGAATGTAGTTGGGGTCGATGAGCATGAGAGTGTGGCTATGTATAAAACAAGTCAATAATGGTAGACATTGAGTGGACCACAAGAGTTTCCCAGTCATATTTCTATTGATAGACCTTAGTGTTGCAAATTGAGGTCTCAGGTTACTCCAAATACATCATAGATGTCAAGAAAAGATAAAGAGAAAATCAAGGACGCACGTATTATGGCACATATATCATCAGGTTTTTCTCACGCTGATGTTGGTTTAGATGGCTCTGAGTAGAGCTTCGATGAGGATTTTGGAATTCAATCTATTAAAACACCTAGTGTAAATACCTAGGATAATAGACTTTGAGTTTTGTTGTTGCATATACCAATTTTGGTCGTGTTGTAAAGAAGCTATAACAAAGGACTTGAAACTTCTAATACTACATAGTACCAAATTCCACCTAACAGCCAACCTAACTTGCCACTATGTCCCTCCGCAGTGCTATGGGACTGGCACTTGGCTAGGAAGGGGGTAATGTTATCGTGTTTTTGACCGTGGTTCCGCAGCACAAAGGAGCAGAAAATGGAAAGAAGAGAAAATAGCAAAAAGACGCAGGATAAAAATAGAAAAAGGCGCCTTGACCGGCAACCAATCCCTGAAAAATTCAAAGGATTGGACACGACCCGCAAGAAGCTTCGGTGTTGGGCCAAGGCAACGAAAGAGGAAGAGGCGCACCATTAAAATGCGGAAGCACCCTCAAATCTGTGTAAAAGAGTGCCAGGCTCGCTCCTGTGCAAAGTGTAGACATTAGTTGGGAATAGGATAAATTAGAATGGTGGAAAATGGGAAAAAGGGCCTAGGCTACGGCTCGCCATGTAAAAGAGGAATGACCGCCCAAAAAGGATTTAGGGCTTTGTATATAAAGTTGAAAAAAGAGAATGAGAAGCTCATTCTTTGGTGTGTAGCAAAAGGAGTCTTCTTCTTCCTCTCTTCTTCTCTCCTCCTTGCTTATGTGTGCTCGGGAGAGAGGGAGTGTGAGAGTGTGAGGGAGTGAGTGTGTGTGAGAGAGAGGGATCAAGAGGGTGAAGCTCTTCACCATCTCCTCTCCTCTTCTTCTCTTCTCTTCTCTCTTCTTTTCTTGCGCGTGCGGCTATGGAGGATGGAGCTTGGAGATGAAGGAGGCTTGAGGATGCTTGAGCTAGCATCAAGAATCGTGGAGCTACCGAAGTGCAAGAGAGAGGAGGGTACTCGATCGGGCATCAAGGTAAACTCACAACACTCGTAGGATTGACAGTGCGTCGGCTAGGTGAGAGATAGCCATTAGAGCTCGCTTGGAATGCTTGAAACAATAAGCAGTCCATGGGTCTTGGCGATCGAACGAAAGCTCCCACATTTTGGTTCCATTGCCAAGACCAACGAATTCAAGCTTGAGCACTTGCGCGCCTCATATCGAGCATCGAAGTAGGGTATTCATCCCCAAAACGGAGCTTGAGATAGGTAGGAAGTTGGGTGTTTTCGATCTTCAGAACAGGTAAGTATTTTGGGATATTCTGGTTGTTTGATGATTGGAAAACATGGAGAAATTAGTTCAGTGTTTTGCTTTTCATTTATGTTGTATTTAGGGTAGGTTAACAGTAGGAAATCACACCCGAGAAGCAGAGGGTTGTTGTTGTGAAACAATGAGAAAATCGGAAAAAACATGGGGAAAATGGAGGAAATGCGCATGTAAATGTGTAGGAAACGCTAGGAGAGTGATCTGTAGTGTTCAGGGAAGGACCAACAGGGTATAAGTTCTGGAAGGGCAAGAGAATCCTCATTTGCAACCAGCTGAGAGAGAGAGAGAGAGAGAGAGCAAGCTTGGCAACCGTTCGATCGACTAGGGCACAAAGTGACATTGCATTCGACAATCCCCAGGTACACCGATCTCTCCCTCACCACTCCAACTCCATCGCTGGTGAATTTCATGGTCAATAGTAATAGATATCTAGAGATCTTTGGGCAAATCTATGCTCGCAAGTTCTTCGGGCCGGCGGAATCGGATGTCCGACTCAATGTCCGATTCCCAGATTTGAACGCTCGAACAACTGTCCGATTGGACCACCCTGTCCGATTCGGACGCTCGGACAACCCGTCCGATCGAACCACTCTGTCCGGTTCGGACACTCGTCCAATCACTCGGAGACTTAGACGCTCGGACTCGGATCCACCCTATCCGATCGGACGAATTAGGACCCGCCCATAATCGGACCACCAGAATCGAACACTCGGACCAACCCATTCGATTTTAGAAATCGGACCACCCTGTCCGGTCGGACCATTTGGACGAATTGGACCACCCAAAATCAGACCAGCCCAGAATCAGACCACCCTTGTCCGATTCATTGAACACTTGCCCATCCTATTTTTGAGAATCGGACACTCGGACTCTGAAACTTCCACTCAACCCTGACACACCTGGTCCGATTCCCAGAATCGTACCGCTGGTAAATCAAACGACCGATTCCCAGAATCGGACCACTGGTAAATCGGACAACCGATTCCTAGAGTCAAAAAAAAAAGGAAAAAACATCAGAACTTGATCCCCACGAGCGCCTAGAAGCACAACCCACTCCAGGACGACGTGGCTAACGCCTTGTAGGCAGTCTTCGACGTAGGAGTCAAGACCAAAGGACACACTGGAGCATTCCCTGGCAACCTACCCCCTAGTGAACAAGAGAAGGAGCGCAAACCCTAGAACCCATTAGAACGGCCAGGACTTGAGTAACAAAGCCTATTAGGCCCGAAACGAGCGAGAGTGAGTAAGACGCCGGAAAATTTCTTGCAGCACTCATGTTGAATTTCGGCACTTGAAGTACAATTAGGAAAGCTGAAAGCCTGATTGAGCACAAGTGCATGAGAAACAACACACTCACGAGTGACCATAAGTTGAGAACTGTATTTAGTAATTAAAGGAACTCACGCATATAAATTGCTCAAAAAACCCACCAATAGAAGAGGACCCAAGACATAGACAAACGCGCGAAGCGCACGATAGAACCAAGTAAGGAGCGTCAACGATAAGGATCTGTCACGACTAGTTAACCTGATCAAGAGTGCAGCGAGGCGCAAGAATTTGACCATGACGGAAGAAAGCTCAGACCATTGGTCTACCGAGGAGCTCAATGTGAGTGTATTCCCAGACGCTATACAGCAGATGGTAAGCAGTTGCGATGCACACGCCCGGTATGAGCACCGAGGCAGGACGACAGATGCAATCATTACAGACCTAGAGGAGGAGAGAAGGCTATCCCATATGGCACTGCAAGGCATAGTTGAGTATAATAGGAATCAACAAGCTAGGAGCCTAAGGCAAAGCATGGAGTTGCATGAGATGCAGCGAGTGCTGAACTTGGCTGGCCGGAACCGAACAGACCATGAGAGAGCACTAGAGGGAGACCTAACGTTGAGCGAGCTAACGTTAGTCATGAAGGGAGTGGACTATGATATCCTATAGGGCCGACAGAGAACTAGCGACAGAGAACTAGCGACATCTCTGCTTCATTGAGCAGTTTGAGCAAGTCTGCGAAGCCAACAGCCTCAATGACCAGACTCAACGTTTGCAAGCATTCGGACTTTGCTTAAGCGATAAGGGTAGGATGTGGTATACAAGCCTGGATGCCGTGGAACGCGCCAACTTCAATAATCTCACGGATCTCTTCGTCAAGAGGTTCACCGAGCCCGGATACTCTGACAACCTGCTAGTACGCTTGATGAATGTCAAACAGAAGGAGAAGGAGGACATCCACGACTACGTGAGATGCACGCAGTCCTGCCAGTCCTAGCCTTGGGTGACACAAGGAAGGGAATTGTAGACACGAGAGACGGGGTTAGTGTGCTTAGCCACGTCATGCTGCAGACTTGGGGAAACCCGCCTGTTAAAGCTGCTCGGTTTAATGTCACGCTAGCAAATGGTATGAGAGTGAAGCCATTCGGAGTCTTGAAGAATTGGCCAGTAAAGATCACAGGTGTCCAGTTCTCTGTCGACTTAATAGTCATGAAGGGAGTGGACTATGATATCCTATTGGGCCGACCCTGGATGCGCAATGCTAGGGTCATCAAAGATTGGGGTAACAGCCTAATCTTCCTTGGCAATCGAACTGATGCCGTAAGAATAGAGATGGACACTTGGAAGACCTTACCAGTCAACCTAGACGCCATCTCTGCTATGCTCAAAGGGAACACTCAGGTCAAGGAACCCTATGGGTCCTTGACTAAGTATATCCCATGCTCAGAGGACGAGCGGGATTGGATGCACGTTCTTGCTACACTTGACCTGCCATTCTTAGACCATGAGGCGTATGCGCAGGCCATCAAAACAACTGGCAAGACAAACGAAGCACTCTCTATACCCATCTACATGATGGCAGCAAGCCTCCATGAAAGGCCTAAGCCTGTCACCTTCCAAGTACCATCCAACAAAAGGGAACTCCAAGGGGTACTGGAATATCTAGCAGACTAGCTATCGAGTAACCCGGCCGCCAACTTCAAACTGCTCCAGGATCTCTTAGAGGATCCTAAGTGGCAATGGACCAGAGTGCACGAGCTGAACCTCACGTATAACTAGGCCCTAATTCCAGACCAATGAGACGGGGCATTCCAATCCCTAGGAGACGATGGGCAGTTGAATGACAAAGATTCATGTGATGAATACGAAGACTATCAATCCTTCAGTGGTGAGAGCGAAGGTGGAGTGGATACCATAGAGTACGACACAGATGGACAAGAAATTGAGCAGATAGGAGCAGACGCCAAGCCACAGAAGAGGCAGGCCTTTAGACTGGAGCAAGGAGTCATGCGCATGGAATGTGATTGTGCGTGGTTGGAATATATGGGGGCCATAGACCTAGAGCAAGCACGCCTAGCCCAATCAGGAACGACATCAATATTTAGAACCGAATTGCCATCCGAATTGCTGCCACCAAGGGAGACCACCTCTTCTAGTGAAGATGGAGGGTTTGACTCTGAATCGGAAGTTACTTCGAATAGCGACCCAGAGATCCCTAGGCCGCCCATGACCAGACACACCAAGGGGGACTTACCCGTCCACCTGAGACACAGACAGCACAGGATAGGGCAAAGCACCCCAAAGATACACGATTAGAAGGGCAGCGAAAGCCGCATGACCTCCCCAAGCGATTCATTAAATTCAAAAAAGGGGATAGGGTAGTGGTTCTGCTAGGTGCCAAGTGCCAAGGGCAGACAAGCGAATCGATCGAAGGACCAACCAAGGTCAAGGAGGTAAACCTAGCCCTGGAAGGAGAGATACCCCGACCAGTGTTCATTGCCGATGACTTGACTGGTAAGGAAGAGTTGAGTCTTGTCACTCTCTTGCGGGAGTTCATAGATATATTTGCCTGGTCCTTAGAAGAGCTACAGGGGGGTAGATCCGAGTGTTGTGACTCACAACATACCCATGACGTCGGATGCAACGCCGGTCAAGTAGCGGCCATACCCCATGAATCCAAAACACGCCCATGTTGTCAAGGAGGAAATTGACAAGCTAATGAGAGTGGGATTCATTTACGAAATTGAGCACACAGACTGGGTATCACCCATAGTCATTGTGATGAAGAATAATGGCAAAATCCGAGTGTGCGTCAATTACAAAAAGGTGAACGCTGCTACAAAGAGAGACAACTATCCTTTGCCATACACCGAGCACATGCTTGAGAGGGTAGCAGACAAGGAAGCCTGCACTTTTCTGGATGGCTTCTCAGGGTACAACCAGGTGCAAGTGCATCCTACAAACAGGCACAAGACCGCCTTTGCCACTGAGTGGGGCGTCTTTGCGTACGTAGTCATGCCCTTTGGGTTAACCAATGCCCCCACCACCTTTCAACGCCTCATGTGCACCATCTTCAAGGACATGCTTCGCAAGGAGTTAGAGGTTTTTGTCAACGACATGTGTGTCCATTTGACCTAGATTGAACACCTAAACAAACTCCGCGCAGTCTTTGAATGGTGTCGCTTATATTGTCTCTCCCTTAACCCCTTGAAATGTCAGTTTTGGGTGAACCAGGGATGCATCTTAGGACACGTGGTGTCGAAGAACAGCATTGCCACGGACTTCTCGAAGGTCAGGGTTATCGTTGACCTTCCACCCCCAAGTAATTACAAGGGAGTTCAATGCTTCTTAGGTCACACAGGATACTATCGGCGGTTTGTACTGAACTACGCGCGCTGATCGCTGGGCCATTGTACAAGCTGCTAATTGTCTTCGAGTGGACCGAGGCATGCCAACGGGCATACGAAGAGTTGAAAAAGGCTCTAACAATGGCACCGATTCTACGAGCCCCAAACTGGACCATTACCTTCCACGTACACATTGACGCTTCTAAGTTTGCCGTGGGGGCAGTGTTGTGCTAACCCGGTGAGCATAACCTAGATTACCCAGTGAGTTTTGCTAGCAGGCAACTCACTGAGATGAAGATGAATTATTTGACAACGGAAAGGGAGGGGTTAGCCATGGTGTTCGTCGTGAAGAAGTTTTGGCATTACCTGTTGGCCACCCCCTTCACCTTCTTCGTGGACCATCAAGCCCTGCTCTATTTAGTGAACAAACCTTGTGCTACAGGACGTATAGCTCGATGGCTCCTCCTGCTTCTAGAATTCGATTTCTCCGTGGTGGTACGGAAGGGAAAACAGCAATACATGGCTGATCATATGTCCCGTATACCCACAGGAGAAGCCGCTGGACAAGGCATCATGGACGAGTTACCTGACAGCCACTTATTCCACCTGTCTAGCGAAGGAGACCTATTTAGGGCCGATTTGACACCATACTGGGCAGACGACATAGTCCAAGTGCTCGAGCATGGACTACCCGAACGACCAATAGAACGGGCACGGCTTAGGCACTTGATCCTGAAAATCCAGCCCTACCAGCTGATTGCAGGCCAACTCTATAGGCTGGGGCAAGACGGATTGCTGCGTAGGTGCATGTGTGAGCATGAGATGCACAATGTGCTCTCAGAGACGCACAGCTGCATTGCAAGAGGACACTTTAGCAGAGGCACGACAACACGGAAGGTGCTACAGTCCCAGCTATGGTGGCCCACACTTTTCCGCAATGCTAAGCAATTCGTCAAGTATTGTGACGAGTGCCAACGACAAAAGTCCCGATTCGTAAGGATCAAATGGCGTTAACCCTTGTTATTGCTCGCCAACCCTTCGAAAAATAGGGGATTGACTTCATAGGACCCATCAGCCCTGCAGTGCAATACTCACAAGCCAAGTACATTGTGGTGGCCACGGATTACTTTACGAAATGGGTAGAGGCGAGAGCCACACGAAAAAATGATGCTAGGACGACTGCCAAGTTCTTATGGGAGCAAGTGATCTTGCGCTTCGGTTGCCCCATCGAACTAGTTAGCAACCAAGGGACACACTTCATCAACGAAGTGATAGCCCATCTCCTATCCGCCTTTCTTATCATCCATTGCAAATCCTCACCATACTACCCTCAGGCCAATGGCCAGGTGGAATCAACCAACAAAATTCTCATCAATGTCCTGACTAAAGTGGTCTCAACCTCACAAAGTGACTGGGATAACAAGTTGATGGCAGCCTTGTGGGCCTACCGAACAGCTTATAAAACGACCCTCGGTCAAAAACCTTTTAGACTGACCTATGGGACTGAAGCCATTCTTCCGTTAGAATTCTTCGTCCCTAGCCTGAGAATAGCGCTTAAAGAACTATGGGAAGGGAAGGAAGCATGGACGCAATGCTTGGTCGAGCTGGAACGCCTATCAGAGACTCATCTTCTAGCCACCCACGCACTTATCTACGAGAAAGCCCGACGCAAGAGCTGGTTTGACAAATATGTCAAGCAACGGGAGTTTGAGCAGGGTGACTTAGTGCTCCTCTACTCAGTAAAAGGACATAAGAAAAAGATGAAATTCAGAGGTCTCGAAACTTTCAAGGTTTGGGCAATCAACCGAACTGGTAATGTCGAGCTTGAGACACTGGACGGCGAAGGAATAGGCTTCTTCAATGGCAACCGTATCAAGAAGTACTACCCTCCCACTCATCCTTTGCATGAGCCACCAATGTTAGAACCGCCTGTCAAAATACCAGTAGCCACAATTACTGAAATCTACGATAATGAGGAGGAGGCTGTAGAACCTGCCTATCTCCGTGTCATGGTCACTGCCAAGCAAACGTGCTCCTTCAACGCCTTGATTGATGAGGGGGCAGATTTCAATGTCTTAACGCACAAGCATTGGATCCAGCTGGGCAAACCACTACTTCATCCCACAATGGCCAAATTAAGCCCATACGGGGCTCAATCCTACGCGCTTCTCGACAAATGCAGAGTCGTTGTTTCTATCGAGTCTGAAACTATTCTCATGTTGTTTTACGTATTGCCAAGTACCACGGACACAGGCATGGAGTCATTGCTTGGGCGAACCTTTACAAAAGCAGACTCACTGCAATGTTGATTATGAGTCACAGCGCATCCACTTAGCAATCGACAACGTGCGCATTGTCACATCTTTTAGCAAGGGCCTAATAACACAATCACCATTCATAGGGCCATCGATAGAAACAACCATAGGCAAGACTAAGGAGGGGGTAATGCATATCTGCCGCTCCCAGATTCCCATAAACCACAAGCCATAGCAACCAAAGCAAAACCCCAATAGCCTCGCTTGCAATGGGTGCCTAAACAGCCTCGAAAACCGCCTAGGACTAGACGCGCATGTCTGCATAAGACCTACAACTCTAAATCTAGAAAACCAAGACGCCATCACCAGAAGCGCCGCGTGATCAAGCAAATATGGGTCCCTAAAATCGTCCTGCATACGCAAGGCTACTATGAGGGGAATGCCTTGCTGTGGATCCCTAAAGTCCCTACTGCCAAAAGCACTAGTCCTACGCCGACCTCATGTCTGATCAGCCCATGTCCCCCGACGCCTCAAGACCATGGGCCGCAGTGCTCTCCAGAACCCTTGCCATCCGACCCCTCTACGCGCCAGCCCAAGAGAGTCGCACACATCTATCGGCCCAAACAACAACCACCACCACAAGTGGCATCATCTGACCAAGTCAACCCGCCTCTCTGCAGCCTAGCTGACTGCAGCAGCCCAGCTGCTGTGACCAAACCTCACCCAACCATCTTGCCAACAGCCACGTTGCCGACTCAAAGGGACTCCCAGCCGCAACTCTGTACAGTCTGAACCTCTAGTTCTAGTAAACCTCAACCACCAGTCGGCCTTACGCCCTCCTATGAACGAAAGTCATTTCTAACGCTGGCCGCCGTCGCTGACCTTGTAGAGGACACTGGAGATGATGTGGTGGACTGCATCAAACAGCTCGATGCCACCTTTATAGCTCTGGCTCTCAGCTATGACCGCTTGGACTTGGGTCTATTAACAGAACCCTTTGCAACAGAAGTGCGCAATATGCCTTGCTCTTGGGAGACTTTTGAATTCGCCTTTGCACAGGCTTCTCGCTCTACCGCCGCTGAGTTGCTTGCTAGCGAGGTCTCCAAAAAGCAAGCCATTAAGCAACGCCTCATCACATCATATGACCCATGGACAACGTCTGCTATCACCGACCAAGAGATCGCAAGGTTATCCCACCTTGCTGATACATGATCACCTTTCTTGAGGCAATGGTACGCTCTTAGGTTGCAATGGGAAGTTGACGGATGTCGCATAATGACCAACGCCGATCCATCAAAACAGCCGAGTATGATCCCATCTACATCGCACATACCTCGTATAGAGTGTTAACCACTCTTCGAGATCGACCCATGGACGAGCATATCACAGGACATCCCTATCTTGACTGCCTCTTAACAAAGGAAGAGCTCCACATCGCAAGTCAGGTCGACCCCGGTGATTTCCTCACAGATGTCCTCACGTACATCACACATGTAGGAATTCGGCCCTTTGATCTGGACCGCACTACTCAACTGGAATATAACCCCAACTTCTACGCTTGGCTCCTACACAAATAAAGATGAACGCCTTGGCCTCGCAACCTCCAATCCTGGGACGGATTCTTCTGTTCCAAAGGGGGAAAGGGGTAGTAGGGGTAGTAAGGTGGATAAATGAAATAAAACCTAAAAAGTAAACCAAGTGTGAAACGCTTAAAATTGAAATGCAAAAGTAAAAGGTGGTGATAGAAGTCTGAAAGGAAAAGTTAAGGCTATGTTCAATAAAATCTGCTATGCTTTTGTTTTTCCAACAAATTAGTTGCCAAAAAAATACTAAAAATGGAAATGGCTAAATGTGCAGGTGGCGACCATGGCAAGCCAGGACAAAGCAAGCAAGCTTCCCTTCTCGGAGGAGGAACAAGTAAAGTACGGCCTCACGGTGGAAACAAGAGCTTTCAACCAATTCAGGTTCCGCCACGTCTTCAACCTTGAAGACGTAGCCATCGAAGAACCTACAGAAGTACCTGGACGTAGCGGGCCGGAGGATAGATTACACCTTGTGCGCTGATTTCTTGCGTACCTTTAGCAGAAACAGGGGCACCGTCACGGTGCGTGACAAGGAAGCTACCAGACAGGTACAGATCGAGCTAACCCCCGAGTTGGTGGAAAGGGCACTAGGGCTGCCAAATAAGGTGGAAAGGAAGCCAAAAAGAGACATCTACGCCATGTTGGGGATGGATAAAGTGAAGGTTTACACCAATGACGAAATTAGCCTGGCGGACATCCCCAACTAAGAAATTTAGCTGCAGGTGAAGATGGTGCACGCCATGTTCTCAAGCCAGAGGTACAATAGCATTATGACCAAAATCAATGTACCTCTGCTCGACAGCATTGCGGTGCAGTCGCTGGATGAGGTGAACCTTAATGGGTTCGTGAGAAAGACAATTGAGGCTTCGACAAAGGCCCTGGCAACAGGAGGAAGAGCCGTGGCAGGAGAGTCCCCGTCATCCCGATTGACCCGCAAGGCATCATCCTCCAAGGCCTCCACCATAGGGTTTGGAGGTGTCCTTACGGCAATCATCCAAGAAGCGATAGGGTAGGGACAAGCAGGAGAAGACAAAGAGGGAGGTGACTAGGAAAGTGGCGAGTCACCGTCACAGTCCTTGCCTCACACAGAAGAGCAGCAGAGGTTGTCTGATGAGATGGAAACGAATGCCGACGAGGAGAGAGAATCCCAGGCTACACCACAAAGGCATGCGGAACAATGAACCAAGGCCCTACATGGAAAGAGAGAGGAGGAGCGAAAGAGGAAAGAGAAGGAAGATCTGGAAAGGGCTCGAAGGGAGTTGGTGAGGGATGAGGAGGAAAGAAAGAAGAAGGCCGAGGAGGAGCTGAGAAGAAAGAGAGAGGAAGAATTGAAGCTGGCAACCCGTCGCTCCATCGAGGAACAACACAGAAGAGACGAGGAAGGAGCAAAGGGTCCGCACCAACCTGAGGCACCCGGTCCCAGTACCGGTGTGCCAGAAATCACGCCCCTACCCCCTACAAAAGGAAAAGGAAATGACCTGATCAGACCAATTTTTCCTCTCCTCATACCATCCATGCCAGCCACTCCTATCATGGCGACACCCCTTACTACCGCCACCCAAGGGCCCACCCCAAAAGTCGACAAGAGCAATGTGGTCACTTGGCTACAATTTTTGGTGGAAAGGGAGCTGGCAAGGGAAGCGGCCATGGCCACCCCAGCTTCAGGAGCCAAAAGGGCAGCCACGGCTGAACTGGAGCCAAGGCCGGAACTGAAAAGGCAAAAAATAGAAGATGTCGCCACCACTACGACCATGCCCCAACCCCCACCTCCAGCAGGCCAATACGACGAGTATATGAAGGAACTGCTCTCGCAGTTGCAAAGGGACAAGGAAGAAAGGAGGATAGCCGTGGAGGAGCTGGCAGCGGAACGAGAATCACAAGCCGCCCTCCAGCTGGAGAGAACAAAGCAGATAATAGAATATCAAAGGGAAATCGTTGTGCTCAGGGAGGAAGCCAGTACTAAGGAGGCGGAAGAATTAAAAGCCCTAAAGGAACGTGACACTGCCTAGGAGGGAAGGAGAAAAATATTGATAGAGCGTCTCAACAAGGAGAGGGAAATGAATGCCCACTTTGGCGCAAAAATGATCAGTTATCTGCAGTCAACCTGGAAGTGCAAAGCCATCTTGACAAGATCAGACAGGCAGCTGCAGAGCTGGACCAGTTAAGGGCAGAACAGGTGCGAAGGATGCAGGTGAAGCTGGACCAGCTCAATGCGCAGATCGCAGATGAACGCCAGGAGCAGTCCCGCCTACACCGTGAGCTCGAGGCCCAACAGTAACAGCTCATAGCAATGACCCTCCATCAGGGGGAGAGCCTAGAAGATATGGAAAGAATGGCAAAAGAATGGGCCGATCAAAATGAGTAGAGAGTACGGAACTTAGCATGCCGGCTAGCCAAGGCCGAAGGAGACAGGGTGCTGGCTGAGAATCAGGCAGAGGCGGCCTAACTCTCCATGATAGCCCAGCAGCACACCTTCCTCAACACGCTGCTCCACTCCACCAAATCGGAAGGAGATGAAGCCAATGATCAGCTGCAAAGGAAACTAACCATTGCGTGCAGAGGAAAGCATGTGCGTGCCGCTGCAGCTAGGAGGCCCGCCGCAAAGCCTAGAGGAGTAGAGGAGATATCTTGCACAGGTAGGCCTGACGGCGCAGGAGATAGATGACCTCGGTTTCATAGAGGAAAAAGCACAAGAAGATGAGCAAGCAGAAGGGGGTGAACCAGAGTTCGATCTGGGACCTCAAGAGGAGGAATACGTCCCACCACCCCCTCAACCACAACAAGCCGAAGTGCAGCCCCCTGATACATCTGCCGAGAGAAGAGCGGCCCAAACCAACCGCAGGAAAGAGATGGTGGAGAAGGCAATAAGAAAGTTGAATGCCATACCCGTTCCAAGATAGCCTGCCCCTCTCCTACTGCACACCCAAGATTCCCCTGCTAAATTCCGTGCCGAATTGATTATCTGGGAACAGCAAGAGTATAACCGCGACCCCTTCGACTTGCGCTTTGAATTTTCCACTACCTTGAATAGGGTACTACCCATTCAACTGGTAGAGGACGTCATTGCTATGGGGGCAAGGCTCAAAGCCAAGTGGTTAGCGGAGTGTGAGACTCACCCAACTGCTTGGGGAGCCGAGGACCGCGAGTTTTGGCAAGACAAAGTCCTCCAAGTGTCTAGATCAGTGGAAGGCTATAATTGCCAACCCACCTGGAGGAGATGCATTTTTTACGTCAACCTTGGCACATGGATGGCATTTTGCAACACCCTCCCTTCAGAGAGAAACGACCCCACTTTTATGCCGTATCCTCGAAGGGTAGGGATAGACTTCAATCCGTCCATCCACGGCAGGTTCGATTTCCCCGTTATCTACAATACCAATAGCACCTCCCATAAGGACGCCCTTCTCTTCACCCTCCCCGATTTGTATAGCTCTATAGATAAATTTCTTAGCAAGTTCACCTCTTGTCCCGACCCCGCATTCATCACCACTTGTAATTATCTTAGGTTAATTAGGATTCTAGTCCACCAAGAGCCCGCACCCCAAGAACGCAGCCTCCCACCCCTCTATTTTGATCCCAACGCCATAGACAGCAACACCATGACTCGCCTCATGATGCGTGCTTCTCTTTTGCCATCTTTCTGTGGTGCACTACTCGAAGACATGAACGACAGCAAATTCACCCAGTGCAACCACCCCTTCCTTTCTACCACCACCCTCAAAACCCGCCTCCACATCAAAGGCTACTTGTTGAGTCAAAAATTCCTTAACAAGGCCCCTCGGCCTCCGCCAACCCCTACCCACCATTCGAATGACGAGGAGTAAACTCCTGTCATGCCCTTGTACCACTTGCATCCATGTATACACCTCCTCATGCTATTATATATATATTCAAAAAAAAAAAGAGGAAGAAGAAATAAAGACGCACCACAATCACCGCACCTAGGATCCTCCCTAGCCCCTCCCCCCCCCCCCCCCACTTCACACTTATGGCACATCAAGGGCAGGACTTTCAGACCTGTCACCCTAAGACTTGCACTACACTGCCAACAAAGCACAAACTGGGTCCTCAAGTGTGGGATGTTACCAAGGGCTTACCCAAGGTCAGACCCATCTCCCAGTTCCAGTGCCACATGCACCACACACTACACAGCAAGACAGACACACCCCTTAGGGAGTGCACAACTTTTCTTGCAGGTTATGTTCCCACTTCAAGATGTGGCTACCTACGGAGGAGGATCGCCCACGACTTCCCTTAATATCAACACTTCTTTTCATGTACCAGCATCTGGCCACCTGCCTACTGATGGCCACCCTGATTGAATCAAGTCAAGGCAGAGCTGCCATTGGCATAGATCTTGGAACCTCATCGTCCAATGATCCATGCCCAATGGCCCAAGATCTACGGATCGCTTATTGATTCCGCCGGCCTGAAGACCTTCAACTCAAAACTGAAGACCTTTAAATCAAAGACAAGGGTCTTCAATCGAAGCTGCGGGTTTTCAAACCAGATAGCGTTCGAGGGGTTTCTCCAGAATAAATCCCTTCAATACCATCATCATAAGGGATTGCTTATTGCTTCAAGTGTTTCTCATACTCAAAAGACGACCGGCTACATAACCAGCGCCACAACCATGTGACAGACGCCGAGTATCTCCATCGAGCCTAAAGCACACCGGCATCTCTCCTCATCATCATCCCTAACCACCCACCTACCTATTCCACCTAACAGCCGACCTAACTTGCCACTATGTCCCTCCGCAGTGCCATGGGACTGGCACTTGGCTAGGAAGGGGGTAATGTTATCATGTTTCTGACCGTGGTTCCGCAGCCCAAAGGAGTGGAAAATGGAAAGAAGAGAAAATAGCAAAAAGGCGTAGGATAAAAACAGAAAAAGGCGCCTTGGCCGGTAACCAATCCTTGAAAAATTCAAAGGATCGGACATGACCCGCAAGAAGCTTCGGTGTCGGGCCAAGGCAACGAAAGAGGAAGAAGCGCACCATTAAAATGTGGAAGCACCCTCGAATCTGTGTAAAAGAGTGCCAGACTCGCTCCTGTGCAAAGTGTAGACATTAGTTGGGAATAGGATAAATTAGAACGGTGGGAAATGGGAAAAAGGGCCTAGGCTACGGCCGGCCATGTACAAGAGGAATGACCGCCCAAAAAGGATTTAGGGCTTTGAATATAAAGTTGAAAAAAGAGAATGAGAAGCTCATTCTTTGGTGTGTGGAAAAAGGAGTCTTCTTCTTCCTCCCTTCTTCTCTCCTCCTTGCTTGTGTGTGCTCTTGAGAGAGGGAGTGTGAGTGTGAGGGAGTGAGTGTGTGTGAGAGTGAGGGATCAAGAGGGTGAAGCTCTTCACCATCTCCTCTCCTCTTCTTCTCTTCTCTTCTCTCTTCTTTTCTTGCGCGCGCGGCTATGGAGGATGGAGCTTGGAGATGAAGGAGGCTTGAGGATGCTTGAGCTAGCATCAAGAATCGTGGAGCTACCGGAGTGCAAGAGAGAGGAGGATACTCAATCGGGCATCAAGGTAAACTCACAACACTCATAGGATCGACGGCGCGTCGGCTAGGTGAGAGAGAGCCATTAGAGCTCACTTGGAACGCTTGAAACAATAAGCAGTCCGTGGGTCTTGGTTGTCGAGCGAAAGCTCCCACAATTGAGCTCCTTTTTGTAGCTCGAGAACATAATCATAAGGTCAAGGATATAATCATTAGCAAATACATGCCCCAAGACTAGACATTCATTGAGCTTCACTAAACACTTCTTCAAAAATATGCCCTACAAAGCTAATCATGATTGAGACCCAACAAGCCCACGATTTCTTTTGTCACCTAGAGGATAGACTTACTGATGCTCATGAAGGACGATGAGCCATCTAGTGGTGGGAGACTTTACAACACATTGAAACAACTCACATGGTCTCTTTTGTATTGTATAGCATAGAAAAGCTTCGAGTTGTATTTTACACTTGTATACATCAAGTGTTTGAGTTATACACAGTTTTGCATACAACATAGGAATAGTATTTTATCATATACAAGGCAATTCAGAGGTTTACTTTCTATTGTTGTACTTGATGATATGATTTTTCTATAGAGATATTTTTTTGACTTTTCTCCTAGACTTCTTTTGGAAACTTCTTGGACCTTGTGTAGTCTTTGAACTGAGGTGGATCCCTTCCTCAAGGATTGCCCTACCATAGATTTTTCCTCCAAACTTTTTGTTTGGAAACCTTCTAAGGTAGACTAGACTCAACTTATAAGGGTTGCCTCTAGAAGGTAGCAAAGAACTCTCAAACAAAGGCTTCAAAATTATGAAGTAATAAATACTCTTTCATAAGCAATGGTGCAAACTAAGAGAGAGTTATTTCTAAGAGAGAAAATTGATAAATCCCACTTGAAAAGCACCATCAAGATAACACTCAAGTTACATGTGGATGAACAATCGCACTTGCAAAAAACCTCTAAAACTTTGACTTAGTCACATCAAACTATTTAAGCATACCAATGTTTGACTATTTTTTATAGCTTGGAGGAAGATTGCAAGTTGTTAAAGGGCTTCTTTGATATAGACTTGCCTCCTAGAGTTCTTAAAGTTAATTTTGAAGGTCTTGGATGGTTTCCAAAGCCTAGGATTTCTCCACATGTAATCATGCATTACTCTTGTAAGAGTTCTTGGATTTGTTCTTGAATATTTTGCAAGGTGATGATGACACCTTCCATCACCACATCCGTCATGATTATGTAAAATCAAAGTATGAAGTGTTGCCAAACTATTATGAAGGTGACAAAAACTTAGGAAGGACAAGAATTGTCACCTCACAACTTACAAGAGAAGAACTCCAAGAAGAAGAAAAAGAAGAACTTTATTCTTTACTTCAAGAAGATGGAGCGCAACAGCGCAACAATATCTCGCTTATATGAGATTGATACAATGATGCTTATAACAAGGCTAGATTTATAATACAAGACAAGATCTTGATACAAGATTAGTTTGAATACAAGACAAAACTAGAATTGGAGATACAAGGCTTGAACAAGAACTAGAGAGGACTTACCTTGTAGAAGTATCACAACTAGTGTTGGTAAGGCTAAAGGGCTTTGTAGCCTAAGGCCGCTATTTATACTAGAGTTAAGGAGGCTAAGGGAAAGCTTCCAAATATGAGATTATATAAGCGCTAAAAAAAGTATATGATGACTAAGCATGATAACTTCATCAATGACATAAGTATTACTCATAAAGCAATGACATAAGCAATATTGATGTAAGCAATGCTAACATAAGCACTAATGCAACCATTCTTGATACAATAAATGTTTATATGAGTAATTATGAAAAGTACTCTTTGATATCCTCCAAAGAATCTTCTAAAACCCTCTAGAAAGTTCTAGTTCTCACTACAAGATATAGACCTTATAACGACGTTTAAAGTGACGAAAATACAAACAACAAAATTTGCCCCCGTCGTCGCAAAAAGCGTCGTTATTGACGACGCCATAGAATCGTCACTATATGCGTCGCTATATGCTATAGCGACAGTTACAGAGAATTTGCGACGCTTATAGCGACGACAATAGCGACGCGTGTAGTAAATTTGCGACGCAAATAGCGACGGTAACAGAAAAAAAAATTTGTGGCATACAAAATAGTTTCTGCACTGCTGCATACAAAGCGTTTGCAAACAAAAAGAATGTATACTGAAATCATAAAACTGATAGATGAAATAAATACATGATATCGCATAAAATACGATTGGTACAATCATAAAACAATATCACTAATACATAGAAAATGTGTACATAGATCGAGCGACTAAAAACTGAAGGTATGTGAGGTCTAAGGATCCAAGGGCGAGCTACAAATCCTCGTCCCCCGAAAGCTCCTCCCACTGCAAAGGAGCATCAAACGGATTCTGCAGAAAAAAAAACAACATATCAATCCACCATACAATAATGCATTCAAATATCTCATGGTAACTACGGACAAGAAAGATGAGTGACTTACTGGGCTACCGCGTCTATACAATCGGTCGATCAATGATCTGAGACCGTGCCTCTCTACATATGGAGTCTCAAGGCCTTGTGGATCGCGATTTGTAATGAAGTGCTGCAAAGAAAACAAAATGCTAACTATTACAAACATGATTGTCAGTACAAAGAATATCTCAAAAAAATAAATAAGCAAAACAAAAGAGAAACTTACAAAGTCCTCCAAATATATCATGTGGCCGTCACTCCCAAGATGATGTATCGATCCGGCCTCGATTCGTGCCATCGCCGCCTCCCGCTCTGCTGACTCTAATGTCCTGGCGAATTTGTAGCCTCCTCCCTCAGTCGGTGCCAGTCGTCTGCATCTAACTACTCGGGCTTTGGAGCCCCACTCTTGATTGCCTTGCGTGCGTCGGATCGTCTATGTAACATGTATGCACGCATGTAATCCATCATCCAGCCCGTAGAGAATCTATCCACTGCGGCTGGCACCGGGAACTCCTCGTGCAAGGATGCTACTATGTACTCCTTGCTTCCCTCCGGTATGTTCCTCCAATGATCTAGGACGTGCCGAAAAACTTGTTGGCACAACTCTCTCATGCGAGCCATCACCCTCCTCCCCTCATCATTCATGATGATGGCTCCTGACCTGCCATCCACTAGGTATCCATAACCCCTAAGAGTATGCCTAAGATGGGCCCTCTCCCATCTCCGTCCACGCTCCTGGGCATATCCAGGAGACCCCTGTACATCCGGTGTACCGACGGGAGTATCCTCTCCCGGAGTGCCACTCAAAGGGGTGCCACCAAAGGAGGTGCCACCAAAAGGCGTGCCATCTGCCGACGACTGCGCAAAAGCCAGAGTGACTGGAGTGAACATCCCCACAGGTGTGACAAATCCTGGAGGTGACGCAGCTCCAACTGAACGACAAGACGGAGACACCACGTCCGTGTCTCCACAGCAGCATCCCCCTGATCCTCCTGCAGTCGTAGTCCCTCCCTCTGGCCCAAGTCGCGAGCGTTGAGATCGTCTGCTCGAAGCTGAAGTATCTGATCGCGCTGAAGCTGATCTAGCAGAGCGCCCTGACGAAGAACGAGACAGCTCCTGATCTGCCATCTCTCTGAATCTCGCGAGTTGATCTGGAGACATGCGTGCCATCATGTCCTGAAACTCCTCATCGCTCATCCCTCGACTCATCCTGAAAATGTCGATACCTGCACAGATAAAAAATGATGTTAGAATAATCAATTTAACTATAAAAAGCACATTAATATAAATCATTTTTGAAAAATCCCTCTTAAAATGCATATCTTATCTACCTTTATGAAAGATCTAAACAACGAATTGAAGTATTCTATGGTCCCATGTTAATCTCCTGACACAACTCTGCATACACTGGAAGGTCGATAGACATGTCACCTTCTCTTCCATTGAGGCATGGTGCAACATACAAAAGCAATTCACCTTTATGGAAGATCTAAACAACGAATTAAAGTATTATATGGTCCCATGTTAATCTCCTGACACAACTCTGCATACACTAGAAGGTCGATAGACATGTCACCTTCTCTTCCATTGAGGCATGGTGCAACATACAAAAGCGATTCACCTTCTCTTCCATTGACGCATCCATTCTTTTTTCTACCCCATTTCCAACCACCACATCTCCAGTCAGCCTGTCATCGTCCTTCAGCGTCCATAGCATTTCATTGTTTGGTTCCACCATTGGTAGCCATTGTGAGATATGCACTAACGCCTCTGACACCAACCAACCTTCCGCCATGCTACCTTCCAGACGAGCTCGTCACACAAAGCCTTTCAAGGTTTTCATGAAGCGCTCCAAGAAAAACATCCATCGCGTATGGACAGGTCCAGCAATCTCCACTTCGTCCACAAGATGCACAAGAATGTGAACTTGTATCGTGAGCATGCTAGTGGGCAGGTATTTCTCAAAGAGACAGACCGTCTCAACTGCTCCCCGCCTTGCGGATTCAATAGAGGACGTCTTAATCTCTTTCTGTGAAATCCATTGCACCAAAGTCGACAACTTGTAAATGGCCCCGCGAATTTCTAGAGTTAGACATCCCGCGATTGCGATCAGTAGGACAAACTGCCACAAATGCAAAAGCATTAAGAATAATGGTCACTTTTCAAATTTCAAAATGTCCACGCTAATTAAAATCCATTCTATTCACAAACCTGACATATCTTATGCCAATCATGGGATTTTAGCCCAGACATTTGGTCATCTTTAGAAAATGCGAACCTGAGAGAACGCATCATACCCGTCGGAGTACGGATAGACTTGATTACTTGCTTCACAATACGCTCTTCTTTGGTAGACAAAACCCAGGGAGCGCGAGGAAGCTGCACTCCCCCTTCAGCACTCGACTGCGGCCAAAGCGCCTCCATCTTACCTACCTCCTTTAAATCCATTCGTGACCCTATAGTGTCTCTCTTTCCTGTGATGTGGTCCCATAGCAAGCTGCCCACATTTTTGAAAATATGCATGGGATCCAACAAGTGGTTGACCTGTAAGTGGGTTCAATACGGCAACTCGTAGAAAACTAAAAACCGTCGCATTCCATTTGGATGTGATTCCGGGTTTACCATTTTCAGCTCGTACCAGCTTACAGCATTCATACGTACTGGAGATCGTCCAAGAAAACCTTCCCTGAGTTCATGATCCTCCGGCAAGAAAGCGGCGTGTCCTTGATATACCATCTTCTTCATGGTTCGTGACCTTCGGGAGTCTAAATATGGCCCACACAACGGACATGCATGATAACCTGAGGTAACGAGACCTGCAAGGCGATCCACGACCTAGTGAATACTTGATTGAATGAAATAAAATATAGATATTACCAGCGAGAACAAAGGTCTGCTCACCTGAGCACTCTCCCAATCCCGGAAAGTCATGCATCGTCCACATGAGAATGGCTCGAATATTGGCTGACCCGCCGACCATTGCGCATGCTCATATCTTGCACCGTGACCCCCTCCTCCCACAAAATCTTAAGCTCATCGACTAATGGACGAAGATACACGTCCATATTTTTTACTTTGTAGCGGCCCGGGACGAGCAAGCTAAGGATGAGATGTCATTTCTTCGTAGAAAGCCATGGAGGAATGTTGTAGTTGACAAGCACTATAGGCCACACACTGTAAGAAGTCGAGCGCAGACCGAATGGGTTCACACCATCCATGGCGAGACCGAGCCGAAGATTCCTTAGCTCTCGCGCAAAGCCTGGGAAGGTAGAGTCAATGTGGCTCCATGCGCGCGAATCTGCTGATATTCGTTGCACTCCATCCGTGGACCTATTTTGCACATGCCACGTTGTCAAGCTTGCCATGGTAGACGTGCGAAACATGTGGTTTATGCGGGGGATGAGCGAAAAGTGCCTGAGAACTTTTTGAGGGATGGTCTGCCCTTGCAAGTCCTGTCGATACCTGTGAGCACCACACTTTGGACATGTCTCCATAGTCTCATATTCATCTCGAAACAATATGCAGTCGTTGATACATGCATGGATGTTATTGTAGTCCATGCCAAGCTTCCGTAAAACATGTCGTGCATCATCACGAGACTCAGGCATGGTGTTTGCAGGTGGCAATATATGATATTTCAATAACCTGAAAAAATCATAAAACACCTTGAAAAATCCATCCATGTTTGCAATAATACTGTTTATAAAAAAAACAATGAAGTCTGTGTGCAAGGTACCTGAATAACTCAGTCACACTCGTATCGCTCCAACCGTATTTTTCTTGCACACTTAAGAGTGCAAGCAATGTCTTCAACTGAGATACTCGGCACCCATCATATAATGGTATGGATGCTTCCTCTCTAAGCGGGTCAGATGTCTCAACGTCCATGGGAATCAATGCATCGATCATTGCCTCCATCTCAGGCTCCAAGATTGTAGGCAAGTCGGGAAGGTTGTCTGTCTCCTCTGGCATTGACGATATAGATGGGCCTTACGAGTGGTCGATTGGCTCCTGCAATCCATCCATCGCACGTCCACGAACTCTTCTAATTGGCCGCAAAGGGTACACTTCCCCTTGGGTCGAGACATCACCCTCCTGGATACAAAATTTGCCAACAAGACCCAATCTTATTGTGTATGGTTTTCAATTAGCTTGAGAGTACAATGCATGAAAAATGCTAACTTCAAATTACCGTTTGCTGAAAATCTGCAATCGCCTGATCAATGATCTCAGATTGAAACTCGCCAAATCGTCGTACGTGTTCTATAGACAATCGGCGTTTTCATCTAATTGCCAACTTGCATTGAGAGCAAGGACATGGGACACGCTGATTAAGATACGTCTCGCGGTCTTGAATAATAAGACCTTCGTCTGCCATCTTATCTACATTACAGCAAACGAGGCTTAAATGGATAGCTTTATGGAGATGTACATCAAGTTGCAAGTTGACCATAAACCTTGCATTGTATATAGTAGTCGAGAGATTTTCCGATGTTATATCTCGGCCTTGTATCATGCTCAACGATTTGTTTGTCCCGGTAGATAATTATTTGTTATATCTCGGCTTTGAGTATAAGTAATCCATTTTAAAATTAATGCGCGCCATCTATGAAATTTTATAACTATAGTAATAAAATTTATTTCAATCAATTCTACTCATAGTCATAAGACTTGAGAGAAATTATCCTATACTCAATTTAAGGGTTTCTTCTTCTATAACAATAATTTTGGGTTCATTTTGATGAAGTACGTGGCCCATGGCAAAGCACATTGCATGCCATTATCAATAAGTATATTATCTTAAATTTCCTTCCCCTCCCTCTCCCTCTCTTTCTCTCCCTCTCCCTCTCTTCCTCTCTTTCTCTCACCCTCTCCCTCTCCCTCTCGTTCTCTTTCTCTCCCTCTCTCATTTCCTTCCCCTCCCCCTCCCTCTCCCTCTCCCTCTCTTTCTCTTTTTCTCCCTCTCCCTCTCTATCTCTCTTTCTCTCTCATTTCCTAAACAAGCAAAAAATAAAGTGATTTAAACATCCTCCAAGCAAAAGGGAGAGGGAGAGATACAATGCACTCTCCCTCTCTTTCTCTTTCTATCCCTCTCTCATTTCCTTCCCCTTCCTCTCCCTCTCACTCTCTTTCTCTCTCATTTCCTCTCCTAAACAAGCAAAAAATAAAATGATTCAAACATTAAACAAGCAAAAGGGAGAGGGAGAGAGAGAATGCACTCTCCCTCATTCTCCCTCTTTCTCTTTCTCTCCCTCTCCTATTTCCTCCCCCTCCCTCTCCCTCTCCCTCTATTCCTCTTTCTCTTTCTCTTTCTCTTTCTCTTTCTTTCCCTCTCCCTCTCCCTCTCTCTCTCCCTCTCTTTCTCTCTTACTCTCTCGTTTCCTCTCCTAAACAAGCAAAAAAAAAAGTAATTTAAACATTAAACAAGTAAAAGGGAGAGGGAGAGAGAGAATACACTCTCCCTCCTCCCTCTCTTTCTCTTTCTCTCCCTCTCCTATTTCCTCCCCCTCCCTCTCCCTCTCCCTCTATTTCTCTTTCTCTTTCTCTTTCTCTTTCTTTTCCTCTCCCTCTCCCTCTCCCTCTCTCTCTCCCTCTCTCTCTCTCTTACTCTCTCGTTTCCTCTCCTAAACAAGCAAAAAAGAAAGTAATTTAAACATTAAACAAGCAAAAGGGAGAGAGAGAGAGAGAGAGAATGCACTCTCCCCCTCTTTCTCTCCCTCTCCCTCTCCCTCTCTCTCTCTTTCTCTCCCTCTCTCTCCCTCTCCCTCTCATTCTCTTTCATTTCCTCTTCTAAACAAACAAAAGAGAACGATTTAAATCTTCAACAAGTAAAAGAAAAAGAGAGGGAGACTCATCAATGAGATATGGCGAGCGTGGGCGGCTTCTCTTTGCAACGAGGGCTCCTCCTCTCCTTCGCGAACAACGGCGGTGACAGTGGCGGCGGCGGCAGCAAGTTTCTTCCTCTTCTTCTCTCACAAAGCCTTGGCTCTCTCCCTCGCTCTCGCTCTCAAAAGGCGAAGAAATGAAAATGAAAACAGCGCTCTGGTTTCGGCCGCGCTTTTTTCCCTGCGGCGTCGCTATTGACGCAAATAGCGACGCCAATAGCGACGCTAGTTGCGACGCCTATAGCGACGTCGATATCTGCCGTCGCTAATCGGCGTCACTAATTGCTCAATTCCTTGTAGTGTCTAAAGTTTTATAAACCTTTCTAAAAGATACTAGCTTTTTTTGTGTCCATGACACCTTGTTTGAATTTGTTATAATACTACCTTTGTTTGCATATCTGATTGGGATTTTATACATGTTTGAACAGTAGTCCAAATCTAATAGGATGGCAAACATGGATAGCAAGAATTTGGCCCCCTAGAAAGGTCAAACCCTTGCTATGAAAATTTTTCATCTGCACTAATTGGCATATGCATCAAAATGATTTTTTGCGATCATTGACATATGTGCCAATATACCCCTATCAAAACATTAAAATGCTTATATCTATGTATATTATAATGCATTTTCTGACACTCATATCGATGAATTCATTCCAACAATTATGAAATGTTGAAAAGATGGAAATGCATAAAAGAAAATGTCGATACCTGTGAGAAAAGAAAAAAGAAAAAATGACTCCAAAACTAATGAAGACATCAACAACTGACACAAAATGATGGCTAGGATGATCATAAAAACAAGGGGTATAACACTAAAAAATGCAAGTAGACAAGCTACCTAGCCATGACAAAATGGCCCCCTAGTCATCATATGAGTCACCTAGGCTGCCAACTATCGATAACAACAAAACACAAAGTCTGCAGCAATAAAAAATGTTGAATTAGACCTAAAGCAAAAGTCAAGAATAGAAGATAGCACCAAAACCAAGATGCTTGGGCTCTAACACTATGGCAAATGAATGTGGAGCAACAAAAGCAAAAACATGAAATTATTGTAAACACAAAGATTTGAACAAAAAAACAAGAACACATGAACTTAGAACTAACAAATATATATACCAAACAAAAGTGTGTATAAAGGAATAGATTGTGAGTAACTAGTAGAGTGCTCCCAATTTCCCTCTAGTAGGATACAATCTACATGTATGAGATGATAATGAGATAGAGAAGAGCTAACCTTCAAATAGACTGAAATAAAAGAAATTAATTATCAAATCAACCAATATTTAATGAGGCTATAAACGCAAGTTGGCCAACCATAAACGTATTACCTACTAAAAAATGCAATGCACTCAAATACGTTGTCTATATAGCCATGATATATACAATGCTAATAGGGAGATAGTTTTGCAAGCTACATTTCCCTTTAAGAGCTTACAATATGTATATATGAGGCAAGTCTCAAGTCAAAAAGAAAATAAGAAACAAAGATCCATATGAGTATTCCATCCCCTTGAAAATCATAACATGCCATTGGACAATTTTCTAATGTAAACTTGGTCCCATGTGAAACCAACCTTCCTTCTTAGAAAGAGTGGTGATTTTTTGATTAAGCACTAAATTACCACATTTAGCAAATGAATATAACTTAAAAGACACAAATTACCTTGAAAATCTTGAACATTGGATACCCTGTTGACTCCAAATTTGGCACCCCTTTCAGTATTTCTTTAACTTATTTGCTAATGGAATGAGTACAAAGTGAGATCCACAATCTCCTTTCTTGTTCCAAAAGCCCCTTTTATTGTAGTAACAATCAACAATTAATTCAGGCTAATTATCCCTTCATTTTTCACCCATGACTTGCACAAATATAACCTGTAACTAATCAAATGCTACCCCAAATTACAATGAATGGATTCACATCTGAATTTCCTAACAATTGCATAAACTGTAGGTACTAAATTCAATGTACAATACCTTCACCGACGATTGACACAGATCTCAAGCTGATTGTCAAATCCTAATTTTTGCAAAAACTTAGGACTTAGTAGAGATCTTTCTGTTGTCCACCAAATCCAAATGAAATCTAATCCAAAAGATTGAGAAATATTGAGATTGACTAAGCGCAAGCTAGAGAATATGAGAGAAAGCTAGAAAAGAAATTCAATAATTCTTTACGAGAAAGGCCTTCAAATTGGCTGTAGTCCATTAAATACTATCTAAGAACTATCGTCCACTGCCAAGGATGCCAAAATTTGCTATCACCAATCACTATCAACTACCATCGCCAGCTCCAAGAAGCCTCAAAATTGATGTCGCTTGCTACCAGTTGGTCTTCCCATGCTCTTAGCTACCTTCGAAAATCCTTCAATGGCAATAGATCATACCATCTCCTCCCTCTCTCTTACAGACCGAATACCAAGTGGTAGCCTTCTAAACCCATTTTTTAGCATTATCCAATTATTTTATTAATTTTCAAAATTAAATATTTTCAAAAATTAAATTCAACCCTTCTGATCTTGCCCAAAATTAAATGTGTCCATCCATAATTTAATTGGCTGAGCCATTTGTGATCTAAAGTGGTCCCCAACCTCTATTAACCCTTAGACTAGCATTATTTAATTAATTAATGTCTCAATTAATACTAGTCCCTAGTATCACCACTAACACCTATTTATCAAACCACTATCCTAGGGTCACATCTGATATCAACTAACTACCAAAACCCAATCGACATAGCTTATCACAACTTTTGCATTATTTAATTAATTAATGTCTCAATTAATACTAGTCCCTAGTATCACCACTAACATCTATTTATCAAACCACTATCCTAGGGTCACATCTGATATCAACTAACTACCAAAACCCAATCGATATAGCTTATCACAACTTTTGCATTTGACACGCACTGCATCATCAAGGTCCTCGGCCTATTACCAAGAAATAACTACCATATGCAACACGTGCTAAACTTTCACATTTGATTAATAACTTAATCAAATGTTTTCAACAAGATTAAAACATCACAAAATTTCACATCCTCATGACACCATGCCTTGGTTGCTTTCAAACAAACCTCTTAAGTGGTTGAAAGGAACATGTTCAACAACCTTGAGATCTTAGTAAGCCTTCAAGTAGCAATTTGTGACACCCAGAGTTCAATGCCTTGGTATCTTTGGGACAAAACCTTTCAAGTTAGGCACGAAGCTTGCTTTTCATCTCCCTTAGCATCCAATTTTGGACTTGCAAGGTGATACTCTGTAACATTGGACTTAGTTTAAAAAGTTAATATTATTTTATCACACTAATTTCTCTTGGCTCACTTACAGCCCCAAACCTTGAAATCAATTTTCACTAGGACAAATGGCTCAAAAGTTCAATAAAAGGAGACCAATGTGCAACCACTCCTACATTCCAAATATCCCATTCTCTCCCTAATCACATCCTCGTACCATTAGACCTTGCCATCTTCTCATCGCCATCATCAGCATGTGCTGCCAGCCCTTCTGACCCTTCAATGTTATCATCATCACCTAGCAGTCTATTGCTGCTGCTGCTGGCATCATCATCAAGGTTGTGACGATACCATTCCCTGTTGTCATATTTCATCATCGTACTGCTGTCTAGAGATCCAGACCCATTTTATTGATCAAGCTACTGGCTTGCCCTGCCTGCCCTGCTGGAGAGCATTTGGAGTGATCACAACAGCTTATAGTTTGTATTTCACCCTGCTGCCCTGCTGCAACTGCATCTGGAATCTTCACAACAGCTTTTGGGCCTTCATTTTGCTGCCTGGATCCTTCTGACTGCTGCCCTCTGTGCCGGAACTGCTGCGTATGATAGTTTTCTCCATCATCCAACTGGCAAGGCTTCCTTCATCAACTCCTGCATCGATTTTTTGTGGTTTACTCGGTCCGTTCATAGAAACTCACTTCATCATTCATTCTCTTTCCTTTCTTTCTTCTTGTGTTTTTCTGAGTTCAATTTGTTAGTCACGTTTTGTACACTGTTTACAGCTATCCTCACACGATGTTCTCCACTTAAATTCCAATTTCCAACTCCTAATACATCTCAATCATGATGGCTACATGAGGTCACTGTGATTGATGCATGCTTATTATCTAATTATTTGTAATGGAACCAAGCTTTTCACGGCATACAACTAGGACAAGTTGCAGAAATACCTGCAAAATACGCATAGCAGTGAAAATAGCAAAGAAGGTTGAAGCACAATCTGCCCCAGTGATGAACTGAAGAACATTGAGTCAGGAAAGTAAAGTTCTAACAACTCCATTTCAGTATAGGAGGGACTGTATAGGCAAGTTTCATACAGGGTTCATGAAGCAATTCAACAAGCCTATTTCAAGACTGTTAAGGACTGTGTTGGGAAGTCCTTGGGGACTGCATACAGGATTCATGAAACAATTCAATGTCTCTTTCAGATCTTTACCTGGACACTATAAACTTCATGGCATGTGAATTTTTTATCCTTGCATCTTCTCTATATGATATTTTAACAAATACATCAAGCTGATTCCATGACCTGCGAATGGAAAATGGACATGGAGATTGTGAGGCCATAGTGTGATACTTCATCATCATAGAAAAAAAGAGCAGGAGGAGGACTAAGCAACATGGAGTTGAGTGCATATTCAAAGCTCCCCACAAGAGCACTTCTGCTCAATGATAACCTTAAGTGAGACTTAGAATGTGATAACAACTCTTAAGTGTTGGGGTTTGAGCCCTAGTCTAATTTGAGGACGTACTAAAGCTCTATGTGCTCCAGGGGCAGAACTATCTACATCTAGTGCATACAATTGGGCTAGCCCAATTTTCTGTCAACATTCAAAAACAAAGATTATATGTAAATGCATATTGGATGCATACAAAAACCAAGGGAAAGCCAACAGTACAAACAGATTTTCTGGAGATCAGCACAAAATACTGCAGGAGACAACGGTCAAGCTGCAAGCTGGCTTAACCAAGTCAAAGCAGAGAATTACTCTTGCGATTTTGTTTTCTATGTGGATGCTAAACACTGTAATCCATCTTCTGGCTGAGCACTTCTTTTGGAACAGGCTCAGGTGATATTAATTTCTGAACATGCAAAGGGAAATATGCCTAACCTTCAGTGCAAAATCTTATGACTTTACAAGATTTCTATTTTCCAAGAAACTTGTCAAGTTAAAATAGCACAAGAGGAGCATTTTAAAATACTGCCCAGCTGAGGACAATAATGTCTTGCCTAGGCTTACAAGATGATAGGTCATAGGACTTTGATTGTCTGAATCTTCGACCAGGTTGTAAGCCAACTTGTTTCTCTCCGCTGACAATTGGCCAGACCCTATCGCTTCACAGTACCTGGAACTTGAGCGCGCACCTGTTTAGACAGTTCAAATGCATCACCAGAGCTTCTTACTGTAATGTGTTTTCTAACTTCCAGCTGAAATAAAAAATAGCACTGCAAGTTTACAAATCCTTCAACTTACCATTGTCAAACTCTTTTGGCAAAAGAGGAGAGTTGCATCACAATACACTGCTGCCATATGTCAGGCAAAAGCATAGAAACACCCTATTTGTGCAGGGATGTCACACTCAGGACTGGCATATGTTCTCAGTATACTTCTTGCATGAATAAAGCAGAAACTGGACAGACTCTGGAAAGGTCACAGACAACAGAAATACATCGCCAATTCATAGAATCTGCACAGATAATGAGAAATAGTGCACCATTTTGCCTGAATTGACTTGTAGTCTGAAATCAAAACACAAACTCTTACAATGAAGTACATAGCCACTTCCTTTATCAGGAATGCAATGTATAGTCCAGCTGGGCCAACTGCTGTACAAACTCACTGATTTCATAAATGCCAGCAGGGCATTCAACAGTCTCTTTGTCCTCCATATTCCATTGTGGTAATGTACATTTTGTGCCTGTGCCTTCCAAGCCAGTGCTAGCATTCAACAACTGTTCCAGGAAAACATAATTGGAGAGGCCTGAGTGAACTTGATTCTTATAAGTTTCTTCAAAAGCTGTTGTCTCTGGCAAGGAGATAGAACCTTTGAAATGAACTCCAGAAGGAATGAGAGAGACCACATGTCCCTGCATAAGAGGATTGACAAACTCTGGAACTGCTGAAGTTTGAGCAGTTAGATTGTCAACAGCCTGAGCAGATAGATTTCTTGAGATGCTGTGAAACTCTTGAAACTTTTTAAGAGTTGCGCTCTCTTGCTGAGGAACGCGTTCCTGTGGCAATGATGACAGGGATGACACCATGTCTAGGAACAATATCCCCAGCAAATACAGTTCACTCACCTCATTCCCTGAACTTGAAATATTCGAGGACAATGGGGAAAGAAAATCATTAGATCCAGGTTTGTGCGTAACCAACAACCCTTCAATGCCTGATTGTGCATCCTCCTCTTCAATTTGCCAAGGTAAACGCCTTTTCTTCCTCAGCTCTGGCACTTGGTTCTCTGTCTGTTGCACCAGCTGAGAAAAGAAAGAACCACTATGCAACAGTTTTGCAAGAAAGGCCATCAATTGTTGCTGTCTCTGCTCTGTGGACTGAAGGCGAAGTACCAAGCTGTGCAGGTCCTGCTCGGCCGCCTGCTGCTGCTGCCTTAATCTCATCAACTCCATCAATAGCAGATTCTTGTCCCGATTGAGATGCTCAATCTCTTCTTCAAGGCCAAACTTGCCAACTTCTATGCAATGGCCTGTGGATCCTGGTCCTTCAGTAGTCTCATGCTGATGAGCAAGTGGATTCTCAGTTGCCATGCTTCTTTTACGTTGAATGTTCTTGAGAAGATGCCTCTGACCGTGCAAGAAGCACTCGTTTGCAAACTCCCAGCGGTCAGGATCAACCTTCCGGAAGCCCTGTAACAAGATAGAATAGATGGCGCCAATAAAGTAAGCACTCTGAACACAATCTGAAACTCTTAGCCAGTGACTACAGAAACAAGTAGAATAGCATCTATCTGCATACGAGCACCTCTTTAGACCAAATGAAAGGAATACTAGAGGACTGCAACAACATGAGCCTTCTGAAGTGCCGGCAGGGATGAGGCACATTTTATTCAGCCACATATGAGCAAATGCTGAGAAGTGATTACTTACATAAGTGTTCAACTGGCGGATGAAGCTTGAGAAATTACTGTGTTTGAAGTACTGCGGCAACACATCCAGAGAGAACTTGGGGGGATCCCAAACAATGAAGCTATTGTGATTAGTGCTCCACGAGATGATGGAGTCTGTGGCGTGATCCTGCACCATGTCATAGGTTTTGGTAAGGAATGGAGGGGGAGCCATGGGGGTTTGCAGAGGCGAGTTAAGCCCAGCGTGGGCTCCACCATAAGGAGATGCTGCAGGGAAGGCGGTTGTCGCTGAGGCAGTGCTATAAGAGGAGGCTGAAGAAGAGATCATGGTGTGGTGGAAAAGCCTGCCTGACAGGTAAGGAGTAACCATGGAAGGCTCAATAAGGGAAGTTAATAAACAGTGTACTGCCCCTGAGAGGACTTGAGGAAACCTAACGCGGACACTGAAGGTGAAGCCATGGCCATGGCAAGTTACAGGCCGACCTTAGCCATTGGCCATAATTGACCTAGATGGCACACCTTTTCACATACGGGACCGAGAGATATGCTGTGATAAGGGAGGCAGAATCAGAGACTTACTGCGGAGACGAACCTCGACAAACGATGATTGGACCTCATTACAAGAGTCCTTATATTACAGCGTGTGCCACAAAAGCATCTCTTCGAGCCCCGGAGCAGCAGCGGCATCATCATCAGGCCATGATAACGATCGTGTTGAATGCGACGGCCGAGATGTCACGTACAGCACTACGGCTCGACGTCGGCGACAAGAGACCTTTCAGTTTCACCTGCGCAAGTAGCAGTGGTAGTACAGGGTCGAAGCAGCCATGAAATTCAAGAACTGCATGTCTCCGGGCGGGCAGGCAGGCCAGATCCAATGGCCATGGCAGGCGCCATGCCATGCCTGCAAGCGAGGTCATTCTCAAGAGAGAAAAAGACAGATAATTACATCCGGACGAGAGACTCTCTCTCTCGTATGTCGAGGACGATGCTGATGATTTGCTTATGGCAGAATGGCCAGATGTACGTATTATTTCGAACTCCGTGTTCGAAAGCTTTTTATTTGTTTCATTTTGGTTGTTCTTCTCTGCCACACGTAGGCTTAGAGTTATTTGTTTAACTTCCTAAGTTCCTTATTAGATTATGTCACAACACTTCTTCATACATTATGCATTACCTTAACACCTTTTTCCCAAAAAATACATAGATTTTGGTCATGAGACGTTTTTTTCTTTGAGATGCGCAGATTGTATCAATGATAATAAATACACCCTTACATGAAGAAGATCAAGCTCTTATAGAGCTTTGGAGCTTATTACTGAAAATCTTCCAACGAGGTTCTTCGATTTTCACCTTCAACAAGGAAATAATGCAAATACAAAATTTCTCAAAGTGATCTGCAAGATCAAACTAAATCCGTGGCCTGTTTCTAAAAAGTAGGGTAAACCTACCCTCCCAATTTTTACTAGTAGGAGCTCCTCTAACTAACTGCCAAGCCTCAAAAACCAAAGGTGGCATTCTACCCTTTTTGTACGAGACAAAATTATTCCATAAGGTTTATAAAATGGGAAAGGCTTACCAAATCAGCAAGAAAAGCATACAACTTTCAACAAGGATCTAAATTATCGAGCTTCATTTAATTACCTAGTTAAACTAAGGGAATGGGTGCTTGTTGATGTGTATTATCAAGTTAGTGATGTCACAAAACTCATCGGTGACATTTTCGAGGAAAAGAACCCAACTCTCAAACGTGTAAGAAGTTGCTTATAAAGTTGAATTGATCTCTTTAAAGACTTTAATATCAATGCATATTTTCTTTCTTAATAAAAGAAGCTCATTATGTTTCCTTGTGAGCTTTCCAACTTCCTTATGAGTTTTCAAAAATATCGAAACCACAATTTGTAAACTAGATGATTCCAATCTCAATTTCGGAAAGCTTAGGCTAACATCAGAGATGTGACTATCTTTTTGGAGAAAATAAGAGGTTTGATCATCTTTTTTGTTGACATGAAAGGCATGACTATATTGGTTTGGGTATGATCCAAAGCTGATTTTGACACTAACACAATCTCAAGCTAACATCATGAATGTATCATTTGGTTGTGCATAAGAAAAGGAGTAACCTTGGGCTAAGGGCTTGGTCACACCTAAGTGGAGTGGGAGCAAGGAGACCCCACTCCTTCCACTCCTCACACATCTTTGTGTGAACAAGGGGAGTGGGGTTTCGTTACACGTCCAATCCCCCTACTAGTGCTGGTGAAAAAGGGAGTATTAACAAAATGCTTAGAGGATTAATGCCTCTCATTTGCTAGCCAAATAGATTTGAGTCTCTCACGCATGTTGCATTCGCTAGCCAAATAGATATGAGTCTCTCACACACATTAGAAAACACATTTTAGAGCGACTAGGTGCAACCTCATTACCTCTCATATTAATGTAGCACTTGATTGATCCCATTGCCCTTGGTGCAACAAGGCTCTAACATGAGAGACTAGGCACTCCACGCCTAGATTCTTTTGGTGCTCCACACCAATCTCAGTAACAATCAGGACACTTTGTATCCTAAGGCATGCTTCATGTAGCAAGAGGGTTTAGAAAAAGGTATCCTATTTCAATTCTATGGTTTGAAATGTGGGTGGTTGAGGTAAAAATAAATCAACTATGGAAAACCCCAAATCTTTGCTTCAATTATTTTTAATAGAAAAACTTCAATTTCCTTGTGTATCGAGTACGAAGTTGTAGCTTTAAAGCTCTACACATGCAGTACCAACTTCTAGTACCAATTGGTGAGTCTTCATAGTGTGGCACCACAAAAAATGGTGGTTTATCCAAAAGAAGCACCTTTACACCAAAATCCAATAATGTGAATGCGCGTCCATCTCACTTTAGCTTCTTTTATAAAACAAAGTAGGTTGTTGACTCTATGGCAACCTCATGGTGAACATCCATGTGCACCTTGTTTCCATCAAGTAGATACTGGTAAAATGATTATTTTAGTAATTCTTAGAACCACTAAAGATTTAAAACAAGCGGTTCTAATAATAATGCTATGCTTTTGGCCTTTATTTCAATGAATAAGCTTTTGTATTATGCATAGGCATTCATAAAGCGGGTTTTTAAAAAAGAAATATGTTTTACTAATTATATCTTGTGTAAATGTTGTGCTTTTGATCTTTATTTCAATGAAGAAGCTTTTGTATTATACATAAGTATTCATGAAATCGATTTTAAAAAAAGAAATATGTATTTAATAAGGTGGCTCCATACATGTATAAACATGCTTTATAATTGTACCAAGAGACTCAATGACTTTTTAATATGATTCTAGGATGTACTTAACACAAAATCAAGAGCATTGCTCACACAAATTTAACTTGCACATATATTTGTATATGAATATATAAGAAATGTCCATACATATAGTGATACTAAAGTACCATAAATAAGTTAGTGCACAATACAAGTTTGTGTATCTCAACTATACTAAAAGATGAATGAACTAAAATTGATTTTTACATATGATTGTAGGATCCCAATGTTTGTGAGTAAGATTGATTCATTGTGCAAAACTAATTATCGAAAAGATAGCTTCCTCCTCCTACTTGAACTATTCAAAGTTGGTGTAGATTGCCCAGCATGTAAAGATGAGGTTGTGCCATACCTCCTCCCAAATTGCGGGAACATGTGGTCTCTCAACATTGTCAACCTCACTTGACAATAAGAAAGAATATTATAAATAATAGTTTTAACTTAATTTATTATATGTAATAAAAATTAATTAAGAAATTGAGTAAGTATATCATGGTGTGATTATACTGTGAGCTCTAGCATTGATAGAGTATATAAGCAAAATGTGGATGAAATTGATACAAAGTAACAAAGTACAATAAATCTTGGAACTCCCACTTACTCTAATCATTCAATATCTGATTAGTGAGTGAGTGGTATACATTGTAATGATCATCAAATGGTATAACACAATAGCATTGTATATATTCATAATATATAACTTTTATACATAAAGAAGAAATCATGTTAATAAGTTGGAATCTTTCGATTACTCTTGCAGCAGTTCTATAATAGATATCCACTATAAGGGATGAGGGGTATTCTAACATTAAGTTCCAATTCAATTTGCAAAAAAATATCAATGTTCTTATAATTGTCAACATAATTGTCCATTTTTACATGGGTATACATATATAACTTTTATACATAAAGAAGAAATCATGTTAATAAGTTGGAATCTTTTGATTACTCTTGCAAGAGTTCTATGATCAATATCCACTATAAGGGATGAGGGGTATTCTAACATTAAGTTCCAATTCAATTTGCAAAAAAAATATCAATGTTCTTATAATTGTCAACATAATTGTCCATTTTTACATGGGTATACACACCAATATACGACTTGGTAAATATGAGACAAAAATAGCAATATAAATACCAATGATTATAAGGGCATATACTGACACTTATATTAGTGTAGATAGTAGCACATTTTTTGGGGCATATATCAATGTAGTAAACATTACTACTATAAAAAAAATTTCATTCGTCTACATAGTCTACATCAAACAAAAATATATAAGAACAAGGATGAATGCATAGGTAGCAAAAACATTGAGGCAAGAGCATCGTGTCTCCCTCCACTTTGCATTAGTTTTTGCATTGATTGACTGCTTGTCTCCCAACACTCCCTTTCTTCCAAACTCTCTTGCAAAGAAGGCTTAACTTCAAAGTAGGGTTTCTTCTTTTTACATAACTAGCCTCCATGCCCATGATAGCTACACTTTGAGTGAGGATGTGTGTGTGTGTATATATGAGTTTGAGAAAAGAAGAAAAAACATCAATGTAAGTTGCATCATTTTTGGTTTGATGTTGATGTAAATTGTATGCAAGTAAGAAAGAAGAGGAGAGATTTAATGCTTTGTTGTGTTTCCTTTAATATTTGCTTTTTTCTAACTTTATTTTAGTATCAAATGTATGCAAGAGAAGAAAAGAGAGTTAGTTGAAGAATGGAAAGAAGCTTAGAAGAAGGGGGGGGGAGGGGGGACAAGGAAGGAATATGAGAAATAGATTGGAAGAGGGGAAATTTTGAGTGTGTGAGAGATCAAGAAAGAGAGGGGTGTGTGGTCTAGGCTAAACTATAAACTTGCACACAAGTTTCATACTATTGGGGAGAGACTTAGGATGGGTGTTAACCCCAACACGAAGAGAGTGAAAGAAAGTGGAAAAGACGCAAGGCAAAGGCGGAAAAAAGGTAGCCCGACGGAAGGAAAAGAAGGAGAAAGGGCCAAAAGCGCAAGGACAACCGTTAAAGGCCAAGGCAACCACGAAAAGGGAAAGGCGCATAAAAAGCGCACCCTAAAATCTTGTAAAAGAGTGTCGGGCTCTCACCCGTGCGATTTGTAAATATAGAAGGGTAGTGAAAAGGAAGCAAGGAAGATAAAAGGACAAGGGAAAACAGGGCCGGGGCTATGACTGGCCATGTAAAAAAGGGAAAAAGGGAATGACCGCCCAAAAGGGAAGTAGGGTTTTTTATATAAAGTTGAAAAGTGAATGAAGAGCTCATTCTTTGGTGTGGCAAAACTAGTCTTCTTCTTCCTCTCTTCTTCTCTCCTTCTTGCTTGTGTGTGCTCTTGAGAGAGGGAGTGTGAGAGTGTGAGGGAGTGAGTGTGTGAGAGAGTGAGGAATCAAGGGGGTGAAGCTCTCCACCATCTCCTCTCCCCTTCTCCTCTTCTCTTTTCTTCTCTTCTCTTGCGCGCGCGGCTATGAAGGATGAGGCTTGGAGATGGAGGAGGCTTGAGGATGCTTGAGCTAGCATCAAGAATCGTGGAGCTACCGAAGTGTGAGAGAGAGGAGGGCACTCGATCAAGTATCAAGGTAAGTTCACTGCATTCGTAGGATCGACGGCACGTCGGCTAGGTGAGAGATAGCCATGAGAGCTCGCTTGGAACACTTGAAACAATAAGCGGTCCGTGGGTCTTGGCGGTTGAGTGAAAGCTCCCACATTTTGGTTCCGTTTGCCGGGACCAACGGATTCAAGCTCGAGCACTCGCGCGCCCCATATCGAGCATCGAAGTAGGGCATTCACCCTGAAACAGAGCTTAGATAGGTAGGAAGTCTGGTGTTTTTGATCTTTAGAACAGGTAAGTTTTTTGGAACAATCTGGTTATTAATGATTGGAAAACATGGAGAAATTAGTTCAGTGTTTTGCTTTCGATTCAGGATGTGTTTAGGATAGATTAGCAGTAGGAAATCACACACGAAAAGGCAGAGGGCTGCTGCTGTGAAACAGGGGGAAAACCACAGGAAACAAAGGGAAAAAAATGGAGTAGATGCAAGGTAACGGCATAGGAAACGCCAGGGAAGGAACCTGTAGTGTGTAGGGCAGAACTAGCAAGGTATAAACTCTGGGAGGGCAAGAGGACCCCATTTCCAACCAACGGAGAGCGAGAGAGACAGAGAGTGAGCGAGTGAGCGAGCTGGGCAGCTGTCCGATCGACTGGAGCTAAGAGGACATCACATTCGGTGACTTCAGGTAACCGATCTCATCCGCCCCACTTCAGCTCTCTCGCGGGGTAATCGCACGACCAATAGGATAATACACCTAGTGAAAATCGAGCAAATCGGTGTGCGTAACCCATCGGACCGGCGGGATTGGACGGCCGACCCAATGTCCGATTCCTAGAATCGGACACTCGGACACTCGGACAACCGTCCGATCGGAACAACCCGTTCAATCACTAGACTCGGACCAACTGGTCCGATCGGACGTGCCACATGGCACTCGGACCAACTTGTTCGACTCAACCACTCGGACCACTCGGACGCTCCGACTCGGACCCACCCGGTCCGATCGGATGAAGTAACACACGTCACCAGTTGGACCATGTCCGGTCCGATTCCTAGAATCGAACCCATCCAGAATCGGACCACCTAGAATCGGATCGCCTAGAATCGAACCGCCCTAGAATCGGACTGATTCCTCGCACACTCGCCCGTCCAATTCTTTGAAATCGGACACGCGGACCGTAAGACCCCCACTTCGCCCTAACATACCTGGTCCGATCCCCGCAATCGGACCACTGGTAAATCGGACATCCGATTCCCAGGGTCAAACCAAAACAAAACCTGACCCATCCAGGGACACACTAGGGCACTCCCCCTAGTGGCCCACTCCCACGCGAGCAACAGGAAGCAGCATAGGACCCTATGACCCATAAGGCGGCCAGGACTAGAGTAGCAAAGCCTGTCAGGCCCAAAACGAGCAAGGGTGAGTGAGACACAAGGGAAGCACTCACAACACTCTGATTGAATTTCCGCACTTGAAGAACACTTAGGAAAGTCAAAAGCCTGATTGAGCACAAGTGCACGAGGAGCAACACACTCACGAGTGACCCTAAGTTGAGCACTGCATTCAAAAATTAAAAAGAACTCACTCAGATAAACTGCCAAAAAACCCACCACTAGGAGAAAACCCAAGCGTAACAAACGCAAGGCAGGATCAAGCAAGGAGCGACAACGACAAGGATCTGACTTACAACCAGGCGCGAGAATTTCACCATGACAGAGGGAGACTCAGATCATCGGTTTGCAGGGGAGCTAGATGTTAGCGCATTTCCGGAAGCCATACAGCAAATGGTGAGCAGTTACGATGCGCATGCCAGGTACAAACACCATGGCAGGACGACGGAGGCAATCATTGCAGACCTAGAGGAGGAGAGGAGGCTAGCCCGCAAGGCATTGCAGGGCATAGCAGACTATAATAGGGACCAACAAGCCAGGAGCCTAAGGCAAAGCATGGAGCTGCATGAGGTGCATCGAGTGTTGAACTTGGCTGGCCGAAATCGAACAGACCAGGAAAGAGCACTCGAGGGAGACCTGACGCTGGGCGAGCTCCTCATGAAACGACTGCTCGATAACACCGCGGCAGAACAAAATGCTGCTGCGCTAGCAACCTCGCTACTTGCAGGACTAGGGGCGACCCAGGGTTCAAAGAGCCAAGCCAAAATACCTATCGTCGCTAAGCAACTCGACAAGTACTAGCCACCGGACGACCCGTATAGCTTTGTCGAGTAGTTCGAGCAAGTCTGCGAAGCCAAGGGCCTCAACGACCAGGCCCAACATTCGCAAGCATTCGGACTTTGCTTAAGTGATAAGGGTAGGACGTGGTATACTAGCCTAGATGCTATAGAATGAGCCAACTTCAACAACCTCAAGGACCTTTTTGTCAAGAGGTTTGCCGAACCCGGATACTCTAACAACCTGCTAGTGCGTCTAATGAACGTCAAGCAAAAGGAGAAGGAGGGAATCCGCGACTATGTGACCCACGTGAGAAGCCTCCTTAAGAGAATCCCCTTGGGCAAAAGACCGACTAACAGGGCAGTGTCAACCGTGTTCATTAGCGGGATTCGGGATGAAGAATTGTACAAAGCACTAGCAGGCAACTCGAGCTTGCAAAGGGACGTAGTGGCTAGGGTTTTTTAGGAAGCCATTAGGGTCGATGACTAGCTGAGGGAGCGGAGCTCCAGGAGCTCGAACCCTGAAGAAATCAACCCACGGAGTTTAGAACAAACACCAACCTCTAGTGAGCGATCCAACACATCGTCCCACGATAAGGGGAAGGCCGCCGAGACGGACCATGGCTTGGCCGAGGTCAAGACAGAACTGGCCAAAATACAGGACATGTTAAGGCGACCTATGTGCCCGCACGTCCAATGCGTATACTGCGGAGGAAACCACCTGCTAGCAGAATGTCAGGACCCTAGGTCAAGACCCTGCACTAACTGCGGAAGGTTTGGCCATGATGCCGCACACTGCAGACTACCACGAAGACTACCATACACGCAGCCCTACGGCCAGCTCTACTCGGCTAACAGGCCACAGCCATTCTCTGGACGGGGAGCCCCGCTTGCCCTACCAGCACCTAACGACACGAAGCTAGTGGTCCCTAGGCTGGACATAAATCCTACCAGTATTCTTAGACCACCTAGTCCCTATGTGACCCACCCACCGAGCGATGCTCCCGTGCACTACGTAGAGGAGCTCAGTGACGAAGAAACCTACATGTACCCTTACGTCTTGCATGACGACGAGGGCAATGCAATCCTCATGGATTACCGACCAGTACCGGTGATGGCACTAGGACAAGGACGGGGTAGAGGCCTGGGAGGGCAGCCACAGGATCCGGTCACTTGTTGGATGTGTGGACATCCCGGTCACGTCTCATCACAGTGCCCAGAAAGAGAGCAGCAAAGTAGGGACAAAGCCGACCAAAGGTGTTCAGAGTGCGGAATCACTCATCTTTTCATAGATTGCCCAAAACGGAAGCCGCCTTCTGGTACAGCTAATTTGCCGTCTGTCCCGCTGGGACTGTTTGGTGTTGAAAACCCCGATGGGGAGGCCACACCTATCCCCCTACGAGTGATGACCCGAGCACAAACGAAGCAAGCCTGCGTCTCTCTGCCAGGACCTAGCAATCTCGACGCTACCTCAGTAGGAAAGAAAAGCCATAGGCGGAAAAAGAAGAGGTCAGAGGCTAAGGTCGCACTAAAAACCAACAGCATTACGACCTTACCCCACGGCAAGAAAGTCTCAAACGCAAAGGTAGAAACTTCAGCCCCTAGAACTGCCCAACAGGAAAGCGCTAAGGTAGGGGAATACCCACACCCCAGGCGGCAATTGGAAGCCATAGAAAAGGTAAAGGAATGGGTGAGGGAGGCTCAACAACACCTCAAGGATGTTGAGCCCATCACGGAGGATGAGATTGAGGACCTCTCCAACATCAGTGCGCCGTCATCGCTACCCCAACCTAAGTCTGCCGAGGCTGCTACGCCACAAGCAGTACCGACAAGGCCAAGCCTAGATGTAACAGAACCACAGAACAGTCGTGGCCATTGGCCCGGACAGTCTGAACCAAGGGAAGGACAAGTGTTTAGCAATCTCCTAACCACACTAGTGACCACCCCTATAACGGTTGGACTGGGAGAGCTGCTCAGGCAGCACTCTACCCTATGGCAGGACCTCAAACAGTGGGTCAAAAGACCACACGAGCAAGCTCCGGGAAATGCTCAAGACCAGGATGCGAAAATGCACTTGCCAAGTTTGACGCTGCACTCGAACCCTAAATCCTTGCACATCAACGCCTTCTGGGAGGGCTCGGAAATGCACGCAGTCCTGCTAGTCCTAGCCTTGGGGGACACAACGAGAAAGGGGATCGTGGACACAGGAGCGGGGGTCAGTGTGCTTAACCATGCAGTGCTACAGAAGTGGGGAAACCCACCCGTCGAAACTGCTCGGTTTAACGTCACGCTAGCAAATGGCATGCGAGTGAGACCATTCGGGGTCTTGAAGAATTGGCCAGTGAAGATTGCAGGAGTCCAGTTCTCTGTCGACTTCATCGTCATGAAGGGAGTGGACTATGATATCTTATTGGGTCGACCCTGGATGCGCAATGCCAGAGTTATCGAAGACTGGGGTAACAGCCTGATCTTCTTGGGCAACCGAACTAACGCTGTGAGAATAGAGATTGACACTTGGAAGACCTCACCAGTCGACGTGGATGGCATCTCCATTCTACTCAAAGGAACCACCCAGAACAAGGAACCCTACGGGTCCTTGACAAAGTATATCCCTTGCCCAGAGGACAAGCGGGATTGGATGCACGTTCTCGCTACACTTGATCTGTCGTTCTCAGATCATGAAGCGTACGATCAGGCTGTCAAAACAATTGGCAAACCAAGAGAAACACAGCCTACACCTATCTACATGATGGCGGCAAGCCTCCATGACAGACCTAAGCTGGTCGCCTTCCAAGTGCCAACCAACAGGAGAGAACTCCAGGGAATACTAGGGCATCTAACGGACGACTGGCATGCAACGCAGCCGCCAATCTCAAGCCGCTCCAAGACCTCTTGGAACAACCCGAATGGAAGTGGACCAGAGTGCACGAACTAAATCTCAGATACAACTGGGCATTGGTCCCCGACCAACAAAATGAGGCAGAGCAAGCCCTGGGGGACGATGAGCAGTCCAGCGAGGTGGATTCCGGCGACGAATACGAAGATTGCCAACCCTTCGATGAAGAAAGTGAGGGCGAGATGGACACAGTGGAATATGATACTGAAGGGCGAGAGATTGAGCAAATCCGAGCAGATGCAAAAATACAGCCGAGGCCGACCCTTAGAATGGACCAAGGGGTCATGTGTGCGAAATGCGATCGTGCTTGGTTGGAATAGATGGGAGCTGTGGATTTTAAGCAGGCTGGCCTGACCCAACCAAAAACGGCAGCCATGCTTAGAACCGAGTCGCCATCCGAACTGCGGCCGCCAGGGGAGACCACCTCCCCTAGTGAAAATGGGGAATTCGACTCTGAATCTGAAGTTACTTCAGAGGATGACCCATAAATCCCTAGGCCACCCATGACCAGATGCACTAGGGGAGACTTACCCATCCACTTGAGGCGCCGACGGTTACGGCAGAATGAAGCAGAGCGTCCCAACAATGTGCGATCGGAGGAGCAAAGGAAGCCACAAGACCTCCCTAAGCGCTTTTCGAAATTCAAAAGAGGAGACAGGGTGGTGGTTCTGCTAAGTGCCAAGCGCCAAGGGCAAACCCGCGAACCTATCGAAGGGCCAGCCAAGGTCAAGGAGATAAACCTAGCCCTAGAACGAGAAACACCCCGGCCAGTGTTCAGCCTCATCGCTCTTTTGCGGGAGTACCGGGATGTGTTTGCTTGGTCTTTAGATGAGCTACGAGGGGTAGATCCGAGTGTTGTGACTCACAACATACCCATGACAACGGATGCAACGCCTGTCAAGCAGCGACCATACCCCATGAACCCAAAGCACGCCCATGCTGTCAAGGAGGAAATTGACAAGTTGATGCGAGCCGGATTCATTTACGAAATTGAGCACACGGACTGGGTGTCACCCATAGTCATTGTGATGAAGAAAAACGGCAAGATTCGAGTGTGCGTCAATTACAAGAAAGTAAACGCAGCAACAAAGAGAGACAACTACCCCTTTCCATACACCAAGCACATGCTTGAGAGGGTGGCAGGTAAGGAAGCCTACAGTTTCCTGGATGGTTTCTCAGGATACAATCAGGTGCAAGTGCACCCTGCGGATAGGCACAAGACTGCCTTCGCCATTGAGTGGGGCGTCTTTGCCTATGTGGTCATGCCATTTAGGCTAATCAATGCCCCCGCAACTTTTCAACGCCTCATGTGCACCATATTCAAGGACATGCTTCGCAAGGAGTTAGAGGTCTTCGTCGATGATCTGTGTGTCCATTCGGCCTGGAACCAACATCTCGAAAAACTCTGCGCGGTCTTTGAACAGTGTCGTTTATATTGTCTCTCTCTCAACCCCCTGAAATGTCAGTTTTGGGTAACGCACGGCTGCATCTTGGGACACATGGTATCCAAGAACGGCATTGCTACGGACTTCTCAAAGGTCAAGGTTATCGTGGACCTCCCACCCCCAAGTAATTATAGGGGAGTTCAATGCTTCTTAGGTCACACAGGATACTATCGGCGGTTTGTACTAAACTACGCGCTAATCGCTAGGCCATTGTACAAGCTGCTAATTGCCTTCGAGTGGACCGAAGCCTGCCAACGAGCCTACGAGGAACTGAAAAAAGCCCTAACAACGGCACCTATCCTACGACCCCCAGATTGGACTATGTCGTTCCACGTACACATCGACGCCTCTAAGTTCGCCATGGGGGCAGTGCTGTGCCAACCTGGTGAGCATAACTTAGATTACCCAGTGAGTTTTGCGAGCAGGCAGCTCACTGAAACAGAGATGAATTATTCGACTACGGAAAGGGAGGGATTAGCCATGGTATTCGCCGTGAAGAAGTTCCGGCATTACCTGCTGGCCACCCCCTTCACCTTCTTTGTCGACCATCAAGCCCTGCTCTACCTAGTCAACAAACCTTGTGCTACAGGACGTATAGCCCGATGGCTTCTCCTGCTCCTTGAATTCGACTTCTCAGTGGTAGTATGGAAGGGAAAACAACACTACATGGCTGGCCATCTGTCCCGAGTACCCATAGGAGAAGCTGCTGGACAAGGCATAGTGGACGAATTACCAGACATCCACTTATTCCGCATGTCCGGTGAAAAAGACCTATTCAGGGCCGACTTGAGACCATACTGGGCAGACGACATAGTCCAAGTACTCGAGCATGGGCTACCCGAACGACCAATGAAATGGGCACGGCTTAGGCGATTAATCCTAAAGATCCAGCCCTATCAGTTGATTGCAGGCCAGCTCTATAGGCTGGGGCAAGATGGCCTGCTACGTAGATGCGTATGTGAGCATGAGATGCACGATGTGCTCTCAGAGGCGCACAACGGTATTGCAGGAGGACACTTTAGCGGAGATACAACAGCACGAAAGGTGCTGCAGTCCTAGCTATGGTGGCCCACGCTCTTCCGTGATGCCTCACAATTTGTCAAACATTGTGACGAGTGCCAACGGACAAGGGTCCCGGTCCGTAAAGATCAGATGGAGTTAACCCCTGTCATCGCTTGCCAACCTTTCGAAAAGTGGGGAATTGACTTCATAGGACCCATCAGCCCCGCGGCACAATATTCACAGGCTAGATACATCGTGGTGGCCACGGACTACCTCACCAAATGGGCGGAGGCGAGGGCCACACGGAAAAACGACGCTAGGACAATTGCCAAGTTCTTATGGGAGCAAGTAATCTCGCGTTTTGGTTGCCCCATTGAATTGGTTAGTGACCAGGGAACACACTTCATCAACGAAGTGATAGCCCATCTCCTATCCACCTTCCTCATCATCCATCGCAAATCCTCACCATACTACCCTCAGGCTAACGGCCAGGCTGAGTCAACCAACAAAATTCTCATCACTGTCCTCACCAAAGTGGTCTCAGCCTCACGAAGTGACTGGGATAACAAGTTGATGGCAGCCCTGTGGGCCTACCGAACAGCTTATAAGACAGCCGTTGGACAAACGCCTTTTAGGCTAACCTATGGGACCAAAGCTATTCTTCCATTAGAATTCTTCGTCCCTAGCCTACGGATAGCACTCCAAGAACGATGGGAGGGGAGGGAGGCATGGACGCAATGCTTAGTTGAGCTAGAACGCCTATCAGAGGTGCGTCTCCTAGCCACCCATGCGCTTATCTTTGAGAAAGCTAGACGCAAAAGCTGGTTTGACAAACACGTCAAGCAACGAGAGTTTGAGCCGGGGGACCTAGTGCTCCTCTACTTAGTTAAAGGACACAAACAGAAGATGAAATTCAGAGGTCTCGAGCCCTTTAAGGTCCGCACAATCAGCCGAACTGGTAATGTCGAGCTGGAAACACTGGATGGTGAGGGAATGGGCTTCTTTAACGGCAGTCGAATCAAAAAGTACTACCCGCCCACTTACCCACTGCATGAACAACCAATGGTGGAAACACACGTTAAGATACGAGTAGCCACACTTACAGAAATCGGCGAGAATGAGGAGGAGGCTGTAGAACCCGCCTACCTCCGCATCACGGTCACGGCCAAGCAAACATGCTCCTTCAATGCCCTGATTGACGAGGGGGCGGATTTTAACATTTTGACGCATGAGCATTGGACCCAACTTGGCGCACCAATGCTTCATCCCACAACAGCCAGATTGAACCCATATGGAGCCCAATCCTACCCGATCCTTGGCACATGCAGGGTTGCCGTTTCTATCGAGGCTGAAACTATTCCCATGCTGTTCTATGTCCTACCCGATGCCAGGGAGGCAGGCACAGAGTCATTGCTCGGGCGAACTTTTAAAAAGCAGATCCCTTGCAATGTTGATTATGAGTCACAACGCATCCACCTAACAATCGGGAATGTGGCTATTGTCACGACTTTTAGCCAGCGCCTCGTAACCCCAGCATTGCTCAACGGGCCACCACTAGAAATAGCCGCACCCAGGACTAGGGAGGAGGGCCGTGCATATTTACTACACCCAGATCCCCATGCACCGCGACCCGCCAAACCTAAGGCAAAACCCCAACAGACTCGCTTGCAATGGGTGCCGAAGAAGCCTCGCGATCAGCCTAGGACTAGACGCGCGGGTCCGCGGAATGTCAAGATTGTGGGAGAGAAGGAAGGAGTCTCGCTTGAAGCTTTCTTGCTTGCACAATGGGGGAAGACACACAAGGGTGGAGGCTGAAAACAGTTTTCCTCTTCTTAGTTGTGTAAGCCAAAAGAACTCTAGTACAAAGAAATAGAAGAACCCTATATATGGGTCTCAAACCAAACTCAACTAACTAAGGTGGCATACTAACTGAGCCACGAACTAGAGTAGATAAGGATAGCTATCATGTAGCTATTATTCATGGGCGGTGTACCAACCGCGTCTGCAACTGACAAGTCGGTGACATAAATATACAACGGTCACCCTGGCGTATCACGAGTGGAGCTCGATATCTCAACACTCCCCCTCGAGCTCAATCCCAATTCCTGCACACCAAGCAGGTCTCTGAACTTGCGCAGCTTCTCTGCGCCCAATGCCTTCGTGAATATGTCAGCTACCTGATCCTCTGTGCTGACATAAACTAGATCAATAAGACCTAGTAAAACCCTCTCTCGCACATAGTGATAATGCACCTCAATGTGCTTTGTTCTAGCATGATAGACTGGGTTATTTGCCAAGTGTATACTACTCATGTTGTCACAATAAATGACAACTGGCCCATCTGTAGACTGATGCATATCATAAAGTAGCTTATGCAACCAAGCTACCTCACATGCAGCCATTGTTGCACCCCTGTACTCAGCCTCTGTGCTCGACAAGGCAACTGTAGGCTGTTTCTTGCTGCTCCAAGTGACTGCAGCACTCCCAAAAGAGAATACATATCCACTGGTAGATCGTCTATCAGAGATACTACCAGCCCAATCAGCATCAGTGTATCCATGCAACTGTATCTGAACCCCAGTCTCATAAAATAGTCCATACTGCAATGTGGACTTCACATACCTAAGTATGCGTCTAGCCGCATCCAAATGCGATTTCCTTGGAGCCTGCATAAACTGACTTACCAATCCAACAGCATAGCTCAAATCTGGCCTGGTAATAGTCATATAAATCAAGCTTCCTACTATGCGTCTGTACATAGTAGGGTCTTCCAGAAGCTCACCTGCATCTGCGCTCAGCTTCACATTCTGCTCCAAAGGAACTGAAATAGGCTTATAGCCTGTCATCCCATATTTGGATAGCATGTCCAATCCATACTGCCTCTGCAAGAGCTGTATCCCACTTGGTGATCTAATCACCTCAATGCCCAAGAAATAACGCAGCTCTCCCAAATCCTTCATCTCAAACTTTTGCTTCAATAGCATTTTCACATGAAGGATATCTTCATCACTGTCACCTGTCATAATCAAATCATCAACATAAATGACAAGTAGCATAATACCTTTCTCTGTTTTTCTCACATAAAGTGAGAAATCTGCCTTGGAAATCTGAAAGCCAATAGTGACAAGATACTGTCCTATCTTGTCAGACCATGCTCTAGGTGCTTGCTTCAAGCCATACAAGGCTTTCTTCAACCTGCAAACAAACTCAGGATGAACAGCATGCACATAACCTGGTGGCTGCTCCATATAGACCTCTTCTTGCAAATCACCATGCAAGAAGGCATTCTTTACATCCATCTGATGTAAAGACCATCCCTTTGATGCAGCCATAGCAATGACTGCTCTTACAGTTGCCATCCTTGCAACTGGACTGAATGTTTCTTCATAGTCAATGCCATATGTTTGTGCATACCCCTTGACTACTAATCTTGCCTTGTATCTGTTCACAGAACCATCAGCATTGTGCTTCACCTTATAAACCCACTTACAGCCAATTGCATTCTTACCTTTAGGCAAAGGTACCAATTCCCATGTAGCATTTGCTTCCAAGGCATCCATTTCTTCATCCATGGCTTTCTCCCATTTTTCTTTTCCCATGGCTTGCTCAAAAGAAGTGGGTTCTGGTTCCTGTATCACTTTGACCATATATGCATAGTGAATGGCTGTAAATCCATCATATTTCAGCCTATCCACAGGATACCTAGCTCTTGTAGACCTGCGCAAAGTAGGTTCACTCCCAGGTGCTCTCAAAACATCCCTGGTCTTCCTTACTCCAGGTGTAACAATAGAAGGAATACCCAACTCATCATCAATGCTCTGTTCTGAGCCACTGGATTCACCATCCACATAAGAGTGACCTGCATTCACATCAAACATGGGCTGATCAACCTTCTCTTTTCCTTTTCGTGATACCTGCATACCACTATCTGCATTGCTTTGAGAAGATTCTCCTGATCTCAATCTGCCTGTCCATGGCGAAGAATGTGAACCACTGCTAGAGGATCCTCCAGGTCCACTAATATTTTGTGACTGCTGCTGTGAATTCTGTGCAGCATTACCATTTTGTGCATCTACATCATCAATCACATTTATTGGTTTATACCAGCTACTCATCTCATCAAAAACAACATCTCTGCTCACTGTAAACTTACGAGTAGAAGGGTTATAGCATCTATACCCTTTTTGCTGCAGAGAGTAACCAATAAAGATGCACTTCTCAGCTTTTGGATCCAACTTGGATCTCAGCTCATCTGGCACATGTACATAGGCAATGCAACCAAAAATTTTCAAATGAGAAATATCTGGTTTCCTACCAGTATACCTCTCCTCTGGAGTCATTCCATGTATTGCTGCAGTGGGCGTCCTGTTCATTATGTAGACTGCTGTAGCAACTGCTTCAGCCCAATAAAAATCTGGCAAGTCTTTTTCATTGAGCATGGCACGAGATACCTCTCCAATATGCCTGTTTTTCCTTTCTGCAATTCCATTTTGTTGTGGGGTATAACTGCATGAATATTGCTGCTTTATGCCATGCTCCTGCAAGAACTTTGCAAACTCATTTGAGAGGTACTCTCCCCCTCCATCTGACCTTAGGCATTTTATCTGCAAGCCTGTTTCTTTTTCAACCATAGCTTTAAGAGTTTTGAAATGCCCAAAAACTTCACTTTTCTTTTTCATAAAATACACCCAAACTTTTCTGCTATAGTCATCAATAAAACTGACAAAATAATGACAGCCTCCAAGAGATGCAGCTTTAGTTGTCCACACATCAGAGTGGATTAATTCCAATGGCTTCTTACTCTCTTGAACATGTCTAGGAAATGGTTTCCTTGCCTGTTTTCCAAACTGACAGGCTTCACATACCTTATGCATTTCTGCAACCTTGAATTTGGGCAATCCTGCAACAATATTTTGGGCCTGCATTGATTTAAGTCGCTGTACATTAACATGACCAATGCGTTTATGCCAGATATCAATATCTGCAACTACACCGGTCCCATGTGCAAACATTGCTGCACTCAATTCAGACATGTCTGCATCCAATGTAAACATTCTGCCCTTCTTCTTTCCTTTTGCTATCAAGCGACCTTTATTTTTCATATCCTCAACAAAGCATCCATGAGGATTAAATCTGACCTGCAAGCCCTGTTCAACCATTTGACCAACAGAAACCAGATTCTTGGTGATATTCGGGACATGAAATACATCGGACATGTATTTCTTTTTCCCATCCTGCATAGACAAGGGAATTTTTCCAATCTGCACAATAGGATGTGCAGTATCATCACCAGTCTCCACAAATCCTGGTTTTTCCATTTTCCTTGCATCCTCCATCCATTCTGCATGACCTGTCATGTGGTTTGATGCACCTGAGTCAACATACCATACATCATTGCTTTCTTCTGCACTTGTCATAGAATTGTTCATGTGCTGCACCATGAACAAATGCTCATTTCTGTCATCACCCTGTCTACTAGAAGATGCATAATTCCCTTGTTGCAGTTTTCCATTCATGATGTCATTCTGCTTTTTATAGCAGTCTTTAGCCATATGACCCATTTTACCACAGTAGTAGCATTCAACATTACTGTTTGCATTTTGACCTCTTTGCCATCCACCACGACCTCTTTGGCTCCCCCTGCCTCTAGAGTTACCACGTCCTCCTCCATAGGACTGGTTTTCTTGAGTTTGCTGCATATTCTGATTTCTACCACGGCCTCCAAATCGGCCTCCTCTACCTCTGCCTCTACCTCTTCCAGCATTTGAGTAGAAGACAGCTTCTTTTGAAGTTCCTCCTGAAGAAGATGCACCACCATTTCTCTGTTCCTCAGAAATTAGAAGAGCAATCAACTCCTCAAAATCAGGAAATCTTTCACGAACTGAAATGGATGTCCGAAACTGTGCATAATCCTTTCCTAGACCATTCAAGGTCACGGAAACTAAATCATCATCTTCCACTGGCGACCCAATGGAAGCAAGTGCATCTGCAATCTTCTTCACCTTCATGTGGTAGTCGTTGATGCTCATACTTTCTCTTTGCACATTATGCAACTCTTGCTTGAGCTGCATTTTCCTGGCTTGCGTATTTGTGCTATACATTTTTGACAAAGTATCCCATGCCTCCTTTGGCGTACTTGCATCCTGAATATGCACAATCATAGAGTCTGAAATACTGATAGACAGCCAATACATAACTTTCCTGGCTCTCTCATGCCATGTTTTAAATGCCTGCATTTGTTGTTGATTGGGAACATCAGGAAGAACTGGTTCTTCTTCATTTCCTGCAACAAATTCCCAATATCCTTTTCCCATAAGGAAATTCGTCATTCTAAACTTCCATGCCTGGAAGTTGTTCTTGTCAAGCTTTTCAGTGACAATCTGTGAAAGAGAATCAAACGCCATTACAGAATACTACAAGAAATTCTATCACTGCAAAAAACACAGCTTCACCCTCACAAGGGCAAATCTGCAAAACTGGCGAAAGTGGTATTTGACCACACAGTCACTTCCTAGTGACGATTTTGCATAAACAGGAACCAAGGATGATTCTGAAACTCCCAATGTCTCTGCGCACAAGCATACGATGCAATTTCTACAATAACTTTTCACCGACCTGTAGAACAGTGGTCGCACAGCATAAAACTGAGCCTTTTCTTGAGTGCGTGCAGAAAACTTCCGTCTGCAAAACAGGCCCCGAAATGGCCTCAAATCAAAAAAACAAGGTCGCCGAGGGCTAAAGCCCTCGCCCGCAGCATATACTGCCCTCTTGCTCCACCGCGAAGGGCGTCTCAACCTGAGACAATGCACTCCTGCAATTTCCGGCTGTGCTACCTGCAGAGATCTGCTCCCAAAACAGGAAATGAAAGCAACACTGCTCCTCTTACCAGACCACCGCGAGCTTGGCTTGCTTTCTTGAGCTCCTTACCACGAACAAGGCTCTGATACCATGTCAAGATTGTGGGAGAGAAGGAAGGAGTCTCGCTTGAAGCTTTCTTGCTTGCACAATGGGGGAAGACACACAAGGGTGGAGGCTGAAAACAGTTTTCCTCTTCTTAGTTGTGTAAGCCAAAAGAACTCTAGTACAAAGAAATAGAAGAACCCTATATATGGGTCTCAAACCAAACTCAACTAACTAAGGTGGCATACTAACTGAGCCACGAACTAGAGTAGATAAGGATAGCTATCATGTAGCTATTATTCATGGGCGGTGTACCAACCGCGTCTGCAACTGACAAGTCGGTGACATAAATATACAACGGTCACCCTGGCGTATCACGAGTGGAGCTCGATATCTCAACACGGAACACCTACAAACCTAAACCTAGAAGACCGAACTGCCATCATCACAAGCACCGCATGGTTAAACAAATATGGGTCCCTAAAATCCTGCTACGTGCACAAGGCTACTATGAGGGGAATGCCTTGCTGTGGACCCCAAAGTCCCAACTGACACGGGCCCTACTCCTACGTCAATCGCAAGGCCTTGTCCTCTGACACTTCAAGACCACGAATCGCAGAGTCCACCCCAGTCATCCGACCCCTTTGCGAGTCACCCCACGGGCATCACACACGCCCAACGGCCCAAGCACCGGCCACCACCACCGGAGGTATCACCCAACCAACCCAGCCCGCAACCCAACAACCCTGCTGACCACATTAGCATGGCCCCTAAGATCAAACCCGACCCATCCATCTGACCAACGCCCGAGTTGCTGACTCAAACAGGCCCCCAGCTGCCGCTCTGTACCGACAGAACCTCCAGCCCCAGCAAACCTCAACCACCCGCCGGCCTTAAGCCTTCCTATGAACGGAAGTCATTCCTAACGTTGGCCGCTGACCTCACTGAGGACATGGGGAATGACGTTGTGGATTGCATCAAACAGCTCGACGCCACCTTTGTGGCACTGGCCCTCAGCTATGACCGCTTAGACTTGGGACTGTTAGCGGAACCCCTTGCAACGGACGTGCGCACCATGCCTTGCTCTTGGGAGACTTTTGAATTCGCCTTCCCACAAGCTTCACGCTCTGCCGCTGAGCTACTCGCTCGCGAGGTCTCCAAAGAGCAAGCCATTAAGCAACGCCTCATCCCGTCGTTTGACCCGCGCACAACGTCCAGCCTCACTAGCCAAGAAACAACAAGGTTGTCCCACCTAGCGGACACCGAATCTCCCTTCTTAAAGCAATGGTACACTCTTCGATTAAAATGGGAAGTGGAAGGATGCCGCATAATGACCAACGCCGAATAACGCCAAGCTATCAAGACAGCCGAATATGATCCCACATACGTCGTGCCCACCTCATATCGAGTGTTAACCACTCTTCGAGGTCGAACCATGGACGATCATATCTTAGGACACCCCTATCTCGATCTCATCCTGACAGAAGAAGAGCTCCACATCGCAAGTCGGGTCAACTCCGGAGATTTCCTCACCGATGTCCTCACATACATCACCCACATAGGCATCCGACCCTGTGACCTGGACTACTCTGCACACCTCGAAGATAACCCCAACTTCTACGATTGGCTCCTCCACAAAACAACCTGAACTCCTTGGACCCACACCCCCCAATCCTGGGACGGATTTTTCTTTTCCACAAGGGGGATGGGACAGTAAATCTAAAAAGTGAATCATGCATGAAAAGGCTCTAAATTAAAATGCCATGCAGAAATAGGTGATAGAAGTTTGATCTAAAAAGTGAACCACGCATGAAAAGGCTCTAAATTAAAATGCCATGCAGAAATAGGTGATAGAAGTTTGAAAGGAAAAAATCATGGTTATAAATGATAAAATCTGCTATGGTCATCCTACGAATTAGTTGCCAAAAATATTAATAAGTGAATTGACTGAATGTACAGGTGGCAACCATGGCAGGTCAAGACAAGGCTGGCAAACTCCCTTTCTCGAAGGAGGAACAAGTGCGGTACAGCCTCACGGTGGAAACCAGAGCATTCAATCAGCTGAAGTTCCGCCACATATTCAACTTGGAAGATGTGGTTATTGAGGAACCAGCAGTACGACGGATCATGGAGCAATGCCACTTACAACGGTATTTGGAAGCAGTGGGCCAAAGGATAGACTATACCCTGTGCGCCGAGTTCCTATGCACCTTCAACAAAAACAGGGGCACCATTACAGTGCGAGACGCGGAAGCCACCAAACAGGTGCAGGTTGAATTGACCCCTAAACTGGTAGAAAGAGCACTGGGGCTTCCAAACAAGGTGGAGAAGAAGCCGAAAAGGGACGTCTACGCCATGTTGGGAATGGACAAAGTGAAAGTCCACACCAATGACGGAGTCAACTTGGCAGACATCCCTGATCCAGAGATCCAGCTGCAGGCAAAAATGATGCATACCCTATTTTCGAGTCAACGATACAATAGCATCATGTCCAGGATAAATGTGCCTTTACTCGAAAGCATCGCGGCTCAGGCACTGGATGAGGTGAACCTCAACGGGTTCGTGAGAAGGACGATTGAGGCCTTAGCAAAGGCCCTGGCAACAGGAGGAAGGGCCGTAGCAGGAGAATCCCCCTCACCTCGATCAACCCGCAAGGCCTCATCCTCCAAGGCCTCCACCGTAGGTTTTGGAGGTGCCCTCACTGTGATCCTCCACCACGAGGCAATAGGGCAGGGACGTGCGGGAGAGGACAAACAGGGAGATGGCGGAAAAGGAGGCGACTCGCCGTCGCAGTCCCAGCCCCAGGCGGAGGAACAGTCAGATGAAACAGAGACGGACACCGACGAGGAGGGAGAACGCCAGGCTGCACCAGAAAGGAAAGCGGAGCAATGGACCAAAGCCCTGCACGGAAAGAGAGAGGAGGAGAGAAGGAGAAAAGAGAAGGAGGAGCTCGAATGGGCCCGAAGAGAGTCGGTAAGAGAAGAGGAGGAAAGAAGAAAAAGGGCTGAGGAAGAGTTGAGGAGGAGAGAAGAAGAAGAATTGGAGCTGGCGACGCGTCGCTCCATCGAGGAACAGCGGAGGGAAGACATGGAGGGAGCGGGTAGAACATACGAATTTGAATTTGAAGCACTCGGCCCCAGCACTGGTGCGCCGGAACCTGTGCCGCCGCCTCCTACAGAAGGGAAAGGCAAAGACCCGGTCAGACCCGTCTCCCCTCTCCTCGCACCAACCATGCAAGCCACTCCCCTCAAGGTGACGCCCCCTGCCACAGCTGCCCTGATGCACACCCCAAAGATCGATGAAAGCAATGTAGTCACCTGGCTACAATTCTTGGTGGAAAGGGAGTTGGCAAGGGAAGCAACCAGGGCTACCCCAGTCTCAGGGGCCAAAAGGGCAGTGACGGCCGAGCTGGAGCTAGGGCCAGAAGAGAAAAGACAAAAAGTGGAGGAGATTGCCACCACAGCGATTATGCTCCACTCCCCACCTCCAACAGGCCACTATGATGACTATGTAAAGGAGCTGCTCACGCAGTTGCAAACAGCCAGGCAAGAAAGGAGGGCGGCGGTGGAGGAGTTGGCAGGGGAGCGCGAATCACAAGCTGCCCTCCAACTGGACAGAGTAAGGCAAATAACAGAATATCAAAAGGAAATTGCTGTGCTTAGGGAGGAGGCCAGCACTAAGGAGGCGGAGGAGCTGAAAACCCTGAAGGAGCGCGACGTTACCTGGGAGGGACGAATGAAAATCCTAATGGAGCGTCTCACCAGGGAGAGGGAGACAAATGCCCACCTTCAGCGTAGGAATGACCAGCTATCTGCAACCAACTTGGAGGCGCAGGGTCAGCTTGAGAAAATTAGACAAGACGTTGCAGAGCTGGATCAATTAAGGGCAGAACAGGTGCATAGGTTGCAGGCGACGCGGGACCAACTCAACGAGCAGATCGCAGAGGAGCACCGAGAGCAGTCCCGCTTGCGCCATGAGCTCAAAGCCCAGCAACAACAATTTATGGCGATGACCCTCCGACAGGGGGAAAGCCTGGAAGATATGGAGAGGCGGGCAAAGGAATGGTCAAATCATAACGAGCAGAGAGTGCGGGACTTAGCACACCGGCTGGCCAAGGCTGAGGGAGACAAAGTGATGGCTGAAAACCAGGCAGAGGCAGCCCAGCTTGCTATGACAGCTCAGCAGTGCACCTTTATCAACACACTGCTCCACACCACCCACTCAAAAACAGGTGAGGCCAATGATCAGTTGCAGAGAAAGCTAACCATTGCGCGCAGGGCCCTCACGACAGGCCTGCACGTACCACTGCAGCTAGGAGGCCCTCCGCAGAGCCTAGAGGAACAAAGGAAATATCTGGCACGAGCAGGACTGACAACACAAGAGATGGATGACCTGGGGTTCACTGAGGAGAAAACACAGGAGGAGGAGCAAGCGGAAGGGGGTGAGCCAGAGCTTGACCTAGGGCCTCAAGACGAGGAATATGTCCCGCCACCCCCTCAACCCCAACAAACCGAACTGCCACCCCATGACGCATCTGCCGAACGAAGAGCGGCCCACACCACCTGAAGGAAGGAAATGGTGGAGAAGGCAAGAAGAAAACTGAAGGCCAGACCCGTCCCGAAACAGCCTGCCCCTTTCCCACTGTGCACCCAAGACTCCCCCGCTGAGTACCGCGCTGAAATGATTATCTAGGAGCAGCAAGAGTATAGCCGAGACCCCTTCAACCTATGCTTCGAGTTTCCCACCGCCTTGAATAGGGTGCTGCCCATTCAGTTGGTGGAGGATGTCATCGCCGTGGGGGCCCGGCTCAAGGCTAAATGGTTAGAAGAGCGTGAGGCCCACCCAGCTGCTTGGGAGGCCGAGGACCGTGAATTTTGGCAAGACAATGTCCTCCAGGTACCTCGCACAGTGGAAGGCTATAGTTCCCAACCCACCTGGAGGCAGCGCATTCTTGACGTCAACCTGGAGGGGTGGATGGCGTTTTGCAACACCCTCCCTTCGAAAAGGAACGACCCCACCTTTATGCCATATCCTCGAAGGGTAGGAGTGGATTTTAACCCGTCCATCCACGGCAGGTTTGACTTTCCCGTCATTTATAATACCAATGCTACTTCTCATAGGAACGCTCTTCTCTTCACCCTGCCCGACTTGTACAGCTCCATAAATAAATTCCTTAACGAATTCACTTCCTACCCTGACCCTGCATTCATCACCACATGTAACTACCTTAGGTTAATTAGAATCCTAGTACACCAGGAACCTGCTCCCCAAGAGCGCCACCTTCCACCCCTCTATTTTGACCCCAATGCCATAGACAGCACCACCATGACTCGTCTCATGATGCATGCTGCTCTTTTGCCATCCTTATGTGGTGCACTGCTGGAAGACATGAATGACAGCAAATTCACACAATGCAACCACCCCTTTCTCTCCAGCACCACCCTCAAAACCCGCCTCCACACTAAAGGCTACTTGCTAAGCTGAAAATTCCTTAACAAGGCCCCCCACCCTCCGCCCACCCTTCCCCACCATTCTGATGATGAGGAGTAGAACTCCCGTTATCCCTTGTACTGCTGCCTCCATGTAACCATGGGCAAAAAAAGAAAAAAGAAAAAAGAAACGCAAGCAAGCTCCGACGACAATGGCACACCCCTAACGACGCCTCCGAACAAGAGTCAAAGGTGTACTTCATCTCCCCATTACCACAATTCTGCTCCACACGGCCCCAACCGCCCGTCTTCTAGCTACGTAATATTTAAGTATGCACACGTACGGCACTCATATAATACCTACACAGAACTAATTCACAGTTTGGGTCCTCAAGTGCAGGACAATACTCTCAGCTTGCTTAGAGTTCGACCTGTCTCCCAAACTAAGTCTTGTGCACAATACAGAGACTAGCACTACCCCTAGGGAGAGACCACCTGACAGGTTTTCAATTGCAGGCGTTGACAACCACAGCCCAAGAGGCATTCGTTCTTCATCAACCTCCAATGCTAATTACCCACCCAACATCCGACAAGCCGGAGAAATCATCCTACGCAACATCCCCAACCAACCCCCACGTAACCGGTCACCAGTGCAAACCCCAAGCCCTGCCCCCCGAAGTCTTCAGTGCATACTACCACTTGCTCCCTATGCCAGTAAGTGCCATGGGACTGGCACTCGTCTAGGAGGGGGGTAATGTTAACCCCAACACGAAGAGAGTGAAAGAAAGTGGAAAAGACGCAGGGCAAAGGCGGAAAAAAGGTAGCCCGACGAAAGGAAAAGAAGGAGAAAGGGCCAAAAGCACAAGGACAACCGTTAAAGGCCAAGGCAACCACGAAAAGGGAAAGGCGCATAAAAAGCGCACCCTAAAATCTTGTAAAAGAGTGCCGGGCTCTCACCCGTGCGATTTGTAAATATAGAAGGGTAGTGAAAAGGAAGCAAGGAAGATAAAAGGACAAGGGAAAACAGGGCCAGGCTATGACCGGCCATGTAAAAAAGGGAAAAAGGGAATGACCGCCCAAAAGGGAAGTAGGGTTTTGTATATAAAGTTGAAAAGTGAATGAAGAGCTCATTCTTTGGTGTGGCAAAACTAGTCTTCTTCTTCCTCTCTTCTTCTCTCCTTCTTGCTTGTGTGTGCTCTTGAGAGAGGGAGTGAGTGTGTGAGAGAGTGAGGAATCAAGGGGGTGAAGCTCTCCACCATCTCCTCTCCCCTTCTCCTCTTCTCTTTTCTTCTCTTCTCTTGCGCGCACGGCTATGGAGGATGAGGCTTGGAGATGGAGGAGGCTTGAGGATGCTTGAGCTAGCATCAAGAATCGTGGAGCTACCGAAGTGTGAGAGAGAGGAGGGCACTCGATCAAGCATCAAGGTAAGTTCATTGCATTCGTAGGATCGACGGCGCGTCGGCTAGGTGAGAGATAGCCATGAGAGCTCGCTTGGAACTCTTGAAACAATAAGCGGTCCATGGGTCTTGGCGGTTGAGCGAAAGCTCCCACAGTGGGGAGTGATCGAAAGGGCACATCTTCGAGATTGGGATTTTCATCAAGCCTATGCATGAGGTACAATACATGATTTTTTCTTTCAAATATATGTGACTCAATATTAAGTACTGTATAAATAAAGATATTTGAATGTCAATTAAAATGTAAAATTTAAAATTGATATTTTTAAGTTTTTAATATATGTATAATTATAGTTTGAATGATAATATATTTAAAAGGTTCTAATTCAATTTAAGATAAAGACTAATAGTAGTATAAGAGTTATGATTTGATTGTCTTTAGAAGAGTAAACATGATTTAGATTAGGAATATGATTCAAATTTCTGTGTGTATCCAATTCATCTTACTCTACATGTCAATTGCCAAATATTCAAAAAATCATTTTAGAAAAATAATTAACTGAATAAATGCACCCTAGTCATAATAAATCAAATAATCATTGGAATTCCATTAAATAATCAAATCATGTAGACGTTAGCGCTTGAGATATGAATATTGTAGCATCACCCATGTACGGCTTTACCCACGTTCACACTTGTAAGTATCATGCTCGAAAAGGATAGGTATCCCCAATTGACCTTCTGCCTAAGGCAAAAAGTAATTCGCTCTTAGGAACATGCCATGTGCTAACAAAGAACCATTCAAGGCATTCATCCCATTAGCATGCACACAAGAGAGAACCATTGGCACTCATCCCCTCATGTAGGTGCTACTTGGTAACATCTTTGCCATTGCTAAACTTGTACAGCCTTTATGGATAGAGCAATGTGAGTATGATAGCTTTATTTAGGTATACAATTTAAAGTTTGCAACGTACCTCAAAATATCACATGGTTTTGAGCCATAAGGTTTTAAATTGATTTTGTTATACATTACTAAAAATTCATGTTTACTAATAACAAATATAATGCCTGATACTTATGATGAGCCAAAACAAATCTTACAATCATTGGGAATTGACTTTAACAACATTCACGCCTTTCCTTATAACTACATTATCTTAAAAAATGAATATATAGAGTGGATTAGATGCACAAAATGTAGTGCCAAAATATCATTACAAAAAATACTGGCTCACTTTTGTGGCTTTTAAGCTCTTTGGGGTTCTAAGGAATATTCCATCAAGATAAATGAGGGTGAGGCTACTATTTTGGAACTTTTGAGATTACTTGTTGGTCGGTGCTTGAGCATATAAACTCCCAATTTGTCAAAGGTTGGTGTGTTAGAATCATCTCATCAAGCTCTTTCCAATGATATGTTAGAGGATATAGTTTTGAGATACATTGGACATACTTCTTTGTGTGTTAGAATTATCTCATCAAGCTCTTTCCAATCACATGTTAGTTGATATAGTTTTGAGATATAGTGGATATACTTATCCATGGGCCCCTTTTTTAATACGACAATGGGATGGAGATTCTCACAAGGCCCAAAAGTGAGTGTAAATTTCCCCTAATGATCTCATTAACTTGTAGGGTGAGACAATGCCAATCAAAGTGCTTCATTATTTTTTCCTCTTTTGCCACAAATTCAACATGTATCCAAGTCAAAGAATCCGGCAACCCTTATGTCTTGGTACCCAAAAAAATGATCTTGAGATAGTGTGATATGCTTCTTCACAGATTGCAATGCTTGGAAACATATTGAGGAAAAGTGGTGTGACTTTAAGAAGGAGTCTCAACACATGGGACTAGGCATTGTGATGAACTATAATATTCCTCCATGGCTAGCAACCAATATGAGTTATCCTATTCTTTGTTGAAAAACCAGAGTTGCAGCATTGGAATGTGTGCACAAGAGGGAGAAGAGAGCTCAAAGTACAAGAATGAAATCTTGCTTACTAAGTTGCTTAGAGTACAACTTGTGTACACTCTCCCACACTTGATAGTGACCCGTAGGTTGTTTATATAGCCTTTGCCAAGCTAGGGTTAGGGTTTCCCCTGCCCCTAGGGCTATTCACACTCATTTGCCCTTATACTCCCTTGCTTATAGTGGGTTCCTATGCATGACTTCTAACACCCCCCCTCAATGCCAGGGTGGCATTGGATTACAAAGCATGTAAGAGGTTCCCCCCTTCTTGGGATGCCTTTATAAATTAGGCTTACGAGGTTGTTTTAGGTAGATGATTTAAAGAGTCAAAACAGTCGATCTTCAGATGGATTGGAGGCATAGTTGGCCACCAATTCTTTGGGAATATCAGGAGTGTTGGGGCATTTACTAGTGATATGCCTTGTCTTCTTGCACTTGTTACATTTCATCTTCTCGGGATACTTCTTCCAGTAGTTGTTTACAAGATGTCATTTTTTCTTACAAAAAGAACATCTAGTGAAAGCTGTATGAACCAATACTTGATCACGGGAATTTGAAGTTGCCTGATTGTTGCTGCTTTCTTTGTGGTTCCTCTTTTCTTCATCCAAACAGGATTGAATGGTACTTGCCAATGTAGGATCTGGAATGTTGGTGAGAGTGGTTACAAGAGTAGGAAACACCTATTTTATAGCTTTTAGGAGAATAGCAATAGCATCTTCTTCATGTATTGGAGCTTGTACAGAGGCAAGCTGTACCATAAGTCCCTTCATATGAGAGATGAATTTTCCCAAATCTTCTCCTGAACGATATTCCAAGCTAAAGAATTCAATTTTAAGGAAGATTTTAGTATTTTTTCCAGTCGCTCCATAAAGCTTTTCAAGCTCATCCCATTTTTCTTTAGAAGTGTTTAGTTGATCAACATGATGAATCAGGGATTCATCTGAATGTAACATTATGATTGCTTGAGCACGTTGGTCATCCTCTATATCAACCAGATTTGCAGAGTTTACAGCTCTACTGCCTTGAATGAGAGGCCAATATCCTCTCTCCATCATTTTGTATTTTATAAGTACCTGCCATGGGTGGAAATCTTTGCCATCAAACTTTGGAATTTGAGGATGGACATCAGCATATGTTGTGGTCATTGGGAAGGTCTTACCACTTGTTAGGACAAGGGCAGTGTCTAGTCCCTTACAAACTTTCCACTGAATGCGGAAGTAAATCAGACAATTTGAAATCAAAGTTGCAATGAAGAGAAAGGTTAAAAATCATATAAATGTAATATTTCAAAGTATGACTGTGGTGGTCCTTTCTTATGTGCAAACTTCTTCCGAGGTTTAATAGTCTTTTTAGGTTTTAATGAAGTAAACCTAGACTGGACCTCAGGCTCCTCCTTGTGGTATGGCTTAGTGGATGAAGCTTGTTTTGGACAAGGTTGGTCTATGATCTCAATGCTTGTTGCTGATGATTCTGAGGAGAGTACAATGACACTCATGCTTTTGATTTCATTGACCAGTGTACTTGAAACAAAGTCACTCACGGTATGCAATACATTTCTAGTGTATGATGGTCTATGTGTTAATTGTACACATAACCTTACAACAATATACGAAGAGGAATAAAAAACTCACTGGATTTTAGTGAATTCCCAGCAAGCAAATGATTAGATGATTCATGATTAGTGTTTAGAAAGCACTATTGTCAAGCTTAGTGAAGTGCTTGAATGGAACTCGGTTGGAAGTAGGCTTCCCAATGCTTAGTGATGTCCATTGAGCGTGCCCAAGAGCTTTAGAATCTAGAATAGGCTTCAGAGACTCTGCTTCAGTGATTAGAATCACTGTTAATGAAGCTCAGAGTGAAAAAAATGATAAAATGTCAAGCTTGGAGCTTGTTGGCTATGGCTGCCTCAAAATACACAGTTAGGGTTTGGTAGAGATCTCTCTCTGTGAGAGGAATTTCCAAGAACCCTTGTAGATGAGGATAGCCCACTAGTGTTGAGATATCGAGCTCCACTCGTGATATGCCAGGGTGACCGTTGTGCATTTATGTCATCGACTTGTCAGTTGCAGATGCGGTTGGTACACCGCCCATGAATAATAGCTAGATGACAGATATCCTTATCTACTCTAGTTCGTGGCTCAGTTAGTATGCCACCTTAGTTAGTTGAGTTTGGTTTGAGACCCATATATAGGGTTCTTCTATTTCTTTGTACTTGAGTTCTTTTGGCTTACAAAACTAAGAAGAGGAAAACTGTTTTCAGCCTCCACCTTTGTGTGTATTCCCCCATTGTGCAAGCAAGAAAGCTACAAGTGAGACTCCTTCCTTCTCTCCCACAATTTTGACATGGTATCAGAGCCTTGTTCGTGGTAAGGAGCTCAAGAAAGCAAACCAAGTTCGCGGTGTTCTGGTAAGAGGAACAGTGTTGCTTTCATTTTTATGTTTTGGGAGCAAGTCTCTATAGGTAGCACAGCCAGAAAGTGCAAGAGTGCATTGTCTCAGATTGAGATGCCCTTCGCGGTGTAGCAAGAGGGCAGTATATGCTGCGGGACAGGGCTTTAGCCCTGGGTTGCTCTGTTTTTTTGATTTGAGGCCATTTTGGGGCCTATTTTGGAGGCGGAAGTTTTCTGCACGCACTCAGGAAAAGGCCCTGTTTTATGCTATGCGACCACTGTTCTATAGGTCGGTGAAAAGTTACTATAGAAATTGCATCGTATGCCTGTGCGCAGAGACATTGGGAGTTACATAATCATTCTTGTTGCCTGTTGATGCAAAATCGTCACTAGGAAGTGACTGTGTGGTCAAATACCACTTTCATTAGTTTTGCAAATTTGCCCTTGTGAGGCTGAAGCTGTGTTCTTTGCAGTGACAGAATTCTTTGCAGTGTTCTGCAATGGCATCTGATTCTCTTTCACAGATCGTCACTGAAAATCTTGACAAGAACAACTTCCAAGCATGGAAGTTTAGAATGACGAATTTCCTTATGGGAAAAGGATATTGGGAATTCATTGCAGGAAATGAAGAAGAACCAGTTCTTCCTGATGTTCCCAATCAACAGCAAATGCAGGCATTTAAAGCATGGCACGAGAGAGCCAGGAAAGTTATGTATTGGCTGTCTATCAGCATTTCAGACTCTATGATTGTGCATATTCAAGATGCAAGTATGCCAAAGGAGGCATGGGATACTTTGTCAAAAATGTATAGCACAAATACACAAGCCAGGAAAATGTAGCTCAAGCAAGAGTTGCACAATGTGCAAAGAGAAAATATGAGCATCAATGACTACCACATGAAGGTGAAGAAGATTGCAGATGCACTTGCTTCCATTGGGTCGCCAGTGGAAGATGATGATTTAGTTTCTGTGACCTTGAATGGTCTAGGAAAGGATTATGCACAGTTTCGAACATCCAATTCCGTCTGGGAAAGATTTCCTGATTTTGAGGAGTTGATTGCTCTTCTAATTTCTGAGGAGCAGAGGAATGGTGGTGCATGTTCTTCAGGAGGAACTTCAAAAGAAGCTGTCTTCTACTCAAATGCTGGAAGAGGTAGAGGCAGAGGTAGAGGAGGCCGATCTAGAGGCCGTGGTAGAAATCAAAATATGCAGCAAACTCAAGAAAACCAGTCCTATGGAGGAGGATGTGGTAACTCTAGAGGCAGGGGGAGCCAAAGAGGTCGTGGTGGATGGCAAACAGGCCAAAATGCAAACAGCAATGTTGAATGCTACTACTGTGGTAAAATGGGTCATATGGCTAAAGATTGCTATAAAAAGCAGAATGACATCATGAATGGAAAATTGCAACAAGGGAATTATGCATCTTCTAGTAGACAGGGTGATGACAGAAATGAGCATTTGTTTATGGTGCAGCACATGAACAATTCTGTGACAAGTGTAGAAGAAAACAACGATGTATGGTATGTTGACTCAGGTGCATCAAACCACATGACAGGTCATGCAGAATGGATGGAGGATGCAAGGAAAATGGAAAAACCAGGATTTGTGGAGACTGGTGATGATACTGCACATCCTATTGTGCAGATTGGAAAATTTCCTTTGTCTATGCACGATGGGAAAAAGAAATACATGTCTGATGTATTTCATGTCCCGAATATCACCAAGAATTTGGTTTTTGTTGGTCAAATGGTTGAGCAGGGCTTGCAGGTCAGATTTAATCCTCATGGATACTTTGTTGAGGATATGAAAAATAAAGATCGCTTGATAGCAAAAGGAAAGAAGAAGGGCAGAATGTTTATGTTGGATGCAGACATGCTTGAATTTAGTGCAGCAATGTTTGCACATGGGACCGGTGTAGTTGCAGATATTGATATCTGGTATAAACGCATTGATCATGTTAATGTACAGCGACTTAAATCAATGCAGGCCCAAAATATTGTTGCAGGATTGCCTAAATTCAAGGTTGCAGAAATGCATAAGTTATGTGAAGCCTGTCAATTTGGAAAATAGGCAAGGAAACCATTTCCTAGATATGTTCAAGAGAGTAAGAAGCCATTGGAATTAATCCACTCTGATGTGTGGACTACTAAAGCTGCATCTCTTGGAGGCTGTCATTATTTTGTCACTTTTATTGATGACTATAGTAGAAAAGTTTGGGTGTATTTTATGAAAAAGAAAAGTGAAGTTTTTGGGCATTTCAAAACTCTTAAAGCTATGGTTGAAAAAGAAACAGGCCTATAAATAAAATGCCTAAGGTCAGATGGAGAGGGAGAGTACCTCTCAAATGAGTTTGCAAGATTCCTGCAGGAGCATGGCATAAAGTAGCAATATTCATGCAGTCATACCCCACAACAAAATGGAATTGCAGAAATGAAAAATAGGTATATTGGAGAGGTATCTCGTGCCATGCTCAACGAAAAAGACTTGCCAGATTTTTACTGGGCTAAAGCAGTTGCTACAGCAGTCTACATAATGAACAAGACTCCCACTGCAGCAATACATGGGATGACTCCAGAGGAGAGGTATATTGGTAGGAAACCAGATATTTCTCATTTGAAGATTTTTGGTTGCATTGCCTATGTTCATGTGCCAGATGAGTTGAGATCCAAGTTGGATCGAAAAGCTGAGAAGTGCATCTTTATTGGTTACTCTCTGCAGAGCAGAAAGGGTATAGATGCTATAACCCTTCTACTCGTAAGTTTACAGTGAGCAGAGATGTTGTTTTTGATGAGATGAGTAGCTGGTATTAATCAGTAAATGTGATTGATGATGTAAATGCACAAAATGGTAATGCTGCACAGAATTCACAGCAGCAGTCACAAAATATTAGTGGACCTAGAGCGTCCTCTAGCAGTGGTTCACATTCTTCGCCATGGACATGTAGATTGAGATTAGGAGAAACTTCTCAAAGTAATGCAGATAGTGGTATGCAGGTATCACGAAAAGGAAAAGAGAAGGTAGATCAGCCCATGTTTGATGTGAATGCAGGTCACTCTTATGTGGATGGTGAATCCAATGGCTCAGAACAGAGCATTCATGATGAGTTGGGTGTTCCTTTTATTGTTACACTTGGAGTAAGGAAGACCAGGGATGTTTTGAGAGCACCTGGGAGTGAACCTACTTTGCGCAAGTCTACCAGAGCTAAGTATCCTATGGATAGGCTGAAATATGATGGATTTACAGCCATTCACTATGTCTATATGGTCAAAGTGATATAGGAACCAGAACCCACTTCTTTTGAGCAAGCCATGGGAAAAGAAAAATGGGAGAAAACCATGGATGAAGAAATGGATGCATTGGAAGCAAATGCTACATGGGAATTGGTACCTTTGCCTAAAGGTAAGAATACAATTGGTTGTAAGTGGATTTATAAGGTGAAGCACAATGCAGATGGTTCTGTGAACAGATATAAGGCAAGATTAGTAGTCAAGGGGTATGCACAAACATATGGCATTGATTATGAAGAAACATTCAGTCCAGTTGCAAGGATGGCAATCGTAAGAGCAGTCATTGCTATGGTTGCATCAAAGGGATGGTCTTTACATCAGATGGATGTAAATAATGCATTCTTGCATGGTGATTTGCAAGAAGAGGTATATATGGAGCAGCCACCAGGTTATGTGCATGTTGTTCATCCTGAGTTTGTTTGCAGGTTGAAGAAAGCCTTGTATGGCTTGAAGAAAGCACCTAGAGCATGCATGGTCTGACAAGATAGGACAGTATCTTGTCACTATTGGCTTTCAGATTTCCAAGGCAGATTTCTCACTTTATGTGAGAAAAACAGAGAAAGGTATTATGCTGCTTGTCATTTATATTGATGATTTGATTATGACAGGTGATAGTGATGAAGATATCCTTCATGTGAAAATGCTATTGAAGCAGAAGTTTGAGATGAAGGATTTGGGAGAGCTGCGTTATTTCTTGGGCATTGAGGTGATTAGATCACCAAGTGGGATACGGCTCTTGCAGAGACAGTATGGATTGGACATGCTGTCCAAATATGGGATGACAAGCTGTAAGCCTATTTCAGTTCCTTTGGAGCAGAATGTGAAGCTGAGCACAGATGCAGGTGAGCTTCTAGAAGACCCTACTATGTACAGACGCATAGTAGGAAGTTTGATTTATATGACTATTACTTGGCCAAATTTGAGCTATGCTGTTGGATTGGTAAGTCAGTTTATGCAGGCTCCAAGGAAACCGCATTTGGATGCGGCTAGACGCATATGCATACTCAGGTATGTGAAGTCCTCATTGCAGGATGGACTACTTTATGAGACTGGGGTTCAGATACAGTTGCATGGATACACTGATGCTGATTGGGCTGGTAGTATTTCTGATAGATAATCTACTAGTGGATATGTGTTCTCTTTTGGGAGTGCTGCAGTCACTTGGAGCAGCAAGAAACAACCTACAGTTGCCTTGTCGAGCACAAAGGCTGAGTACAGGGGTGCAGCAATGGCTGCATGTGAGGTAGCTTGGTTGCATAAGCTACTTTATGATATGTATCAGTCTATAGATGGGCCAATTGTCATTTATTGTGACAACATGAGTAGTATACACTTGGCAAATAACCCAGTCTATCATGCTAGAACATAGCACATTGAGGTGCATTATCACTATGTGTGGGAGAGGGTTTTACTAGGTCTTATTGATCTAGTTTATGTCAGCATAAAGGATCAGGTAGTTGACATATTTACGAAGGCATTGGGCGCAGAGAAGCTGCGCAAGTTCAGAGACCTACTTGGCGTGCAAGAATTGGGATTGAGCTCGAGGGGGAGTGTTGAGATATCGAGCTCCACTCGTGATATGCCAGGGTGACCGTTGTGCATTTATGTCACCGACTTGTCAGCAGATGCGGTTGGTACACTGCCCATGAATAATAGCTAGATGACAGCTATCCTTATCTACTCTAGTTCGTGGCTTAGTTAGTATGCCACCTTAGTTAGTTGAGTTTGGTTTGAGATCCATATATAGGGTTCTTCTATTTCTTTGTACTTGAGTTCTTTTGGCTTACACAACTAAGAAGAGGAAAACTGTTTTCAGCCTCCACCTTTGTGTGTATTCCCCCATTGTGCAAGCAAGAAAGCTACAAGTGAGACTCCTTCCTTCTCTCCCACAATCTTGACAACTAGGGGGGCTATCAAAGCCCCAAGATAGCTGCTGGGATCGTGTCGTCTGCTGCGTGTACAGTAGCACGAATTTCGCATTGTTAGAAATTGCACCTGTTTCTGGAATCACGCAATGTCGGCCTCACATGTGGACAATGTCGGGGGTAGATCTGACGAGGAGCTGCACCTTGACGTGGGGAAGAGAACTCCAGAATAAAGCACAGGCTGATATGGCCTCCTTTGTCCTCCCCAAATCCTCCAATGGAGGTAGGTTGCAGGCAGCTATGGAGGAAAGAAGGATAAGATGAAGAAGGTAAAGGCTCATGTGCACTTAGTGATAGCTGAGGCTGAGGGAAGCTGAGGAGATCAGAGATGGCTCTGATACCATGTTGAAAAACTAGAGTTGCAGCATTGGAATGTGTGCACAAGAGGGAGAAGAGAGCTCAAAGTACAAGAATGAAATCTTGCTTACTAAGTTGCTTAGAGTACAACTTGGGTACACTCTCCCACACTTGATAGTGACCCATAGGCTGTTTATATAGCCTTTGCCAAGCTAGGGTTAGGGTTTCCCCTGCCCCTAGGGCTATTCACACTCATCTACCCTTATACTCCCTTGCTTATAGTGGGTTCCTATGCATGCCTTCTAACATTCTTAGTCTATTGATACTTGAGATCAATACAATGTGAAGAATATAAACATCTACTTTCAACCTCTAGTTGAGTGAAAGGTGGAGTAAGAATGGAAGCACAAGCGGAAGCAATAAAGAAGCAAGAGCTATGGAGGTTCAAGCAAGAGAGAGCAAGATGGTATGTGGAAACTCCAATAGTCACAATGGGTGACCTGACTTTCCTTATTTTATTGTCATAGTAAGAATAAAGAATAAAGTGACAATGATGGGTGCATGCTACCTGCAGTGTACAGATATATGGGTATAAGTACAAAGTAAATACAAAGCAGCTAAGCGACAAGCACCTTTACCCCAAAAATCTCCCACTTAAAGGCAAGGAGTAAAAGAAAAAAGAGAAAAATACAACGGTTAGATGGTAGTTTACCAACCATAAGTATAAGCTTTAATAGGCTCAAATATTCCCTTGACTAAAGGATAAGGTGGTCACCTACCACATATAATAGCTCTCACCTACCACCCATTGATTGTGGATCTTACCTACCACTCCCTTGTACTTGTATATAAACCATTCTATGGTAGCTTCTCATGTAGTAGTTTTCTCATAATAGAGCAGTAGTGCACTAGAGTAGAGCAAGTAGCATTCTTGTGTGCATTGTATATTGAAGCATTATCTTCCAACATTGTATTAGAGAAATTCTTCAACATGGTATCACTTTCACTTCTTTGTTTTGATCAACACTCCATTTTCCAATATGGCATCAGAGCACACTAAGCTCTTGATGGCCTAGCATTCTCCATCATCAGTAACCTTAGAGCCATCCCTAGGTTGATAGGTTTTTGCATGCATTGTAGGGCTCATTTTATCTATATCTTTACCTCTCGATTTTCTCATTCATTGATTTTGCATCACATTTTTTGGACTTTCTTCATCACAAAAGTTATTTTTGCATCAAGTACTTCAAGAAGGATTTTCTCAAGGAACAACAAAGTATCTACGAAGGTGCTTTTCATTGAGAGATTCAAATGAAATCTACATCTCAAGGAGCTCTATTTCAAAGAGTATTTCTATATCAAGTTTGAACATTTTATATATCTTGAAGCACAAAGTGGTAATATTCATTGGTTGCTTTATAAGAAGAACTTCACAAAGACAATATCTACACAAACATTGAAATATTTTATTAAGCTTGTAATATCATCATATGTGATCGATGTTTCTTCAATCTTGGTCAAATATACTATATTTGAGCAAGCATATCCTCAACATCTATTTATCAAGTGGACGTGGGACTTGAACCTAGATTTTAGTTGCATTTAGCATTCCACTACAAGGCAAGTGCCATGCCTATTATTTTTATACTTTGAATTTGGAGCATACATACAACTATTGTGCCTACTAAAATGTTGCTCTCTTAAGGAGCTATCATTATTGATGGTCTAGCACTTAATGGCCATTATTGAGTTTTCTTGGTACTCTCTATGATTCTATTCTACTTCTATCTTCTATACAAGTTTATCAATGCTAGTTCTAAAATCATCACTTGAAAGAGAGCAATATCTATTGACATTGCATTTCGATGTGCTATCTATTGCATTTTTCTTCATTATGGTTATCCCAAGAAGAAAACAAAGAAGAAGAAGAAGAAGCAAAAAAAAAGAAAAAAGAAAAAGAAAGAGGAAGAGTAGACCTCGCTCTACCTTAATTTCAGTACAAAGGCAACACTACTCTTGGTCTGTTGCTCATAGCCTTGCCTATCCAATATCAACGCCTCTCATCAAACTAGTGCTCCAATGAGCAATTGCTATCAACATTGCCTTCTTCTCCATCTGTCAGTTTGACAATAAAGTAGTGGCCCTCTACAACTCTCTCTATTGCTATTCTATCTGCAACAATGCTAATACTATCCCTACTGCCCCCCACCCCATCCCACTCCAATCCAAAAAGAAAGTGCCACTATCAACAACGCAATAGCTTAGCAACATCCTACTTCTGTACCAATGACTGACTATCACTCTAAAAGCTCATTGTTTGTGCCCGGATATAATGGCTATCCCTCCGCACCTAGCTATTATACATGGCAATGACTAACAAGCTTCAACAACTAGCCACAAATCAATTGAACTGCCACTACTAACCTTGCTAGCTAGTTTTGTTTGCAACATGCCAATCTCAGTAGTAGTTTTTTAGACTACCCCATTTAATAATGATCCCCACATGAGTCGTTAGTCACGACCACCTAGTCTTGCATCCATCACTTGCCATTATATTTGCCACATTACTAACTATGCATTTTCCTCAACAACTCAATAGGATGCTTTAGCTGCCACAACGCATTAGGATACCAGCTTGCTTCTACTCACTTTTGACCAACAATCTTAGGGACTCTCCCAACTCAATTGTGATAGTGAGCTTCCATTACTATAGTGCTATAGTGGAAGGAGCAAACACTAGCTGACATGAACATGCAATCCATCCATATCCAGAAGCAGGTACTATTGCCATGGACTCGTTATGTATCATGGCCAACCTCTCCCTAAGCCTCTCCCACCACCAATTGTTGCTGTCCACAGTAGCATCCACCAATTACTCTAAGCTACTAGCTCTCCCTAAGCCTCTCCCACCACCGATTATTTTTGCCCACAGTAGCACCCACCAATTACTCCGAGCTACCAGCTCTCCCACTGAAGTCCTGATTCTCAGTGATGCTACTTGGCAGAGATTCCATACTCTGCAGTGCCATCAACCGCCACCTTCCCCATCAATATCCACTCCTTAGAACTGCATGTGATGATCAATGTTGTTCAGCCTTCATCTACACTAGCATCAATACTCGTCAATAGATATGCTTACATGTATGGCTTGAATATCCAGTTGCCCCTCACCCTTTGCCACTTGTTACAACTATGTCTCAGACCCATCTCGTACTCCAGTGCCATCTTTATACAAGCTACTCCACCCTTTATCACTTGGTACAATACACCTACCAATGCTACTTGTACTGTCACGTCCTCATTCTAGCACTTGATGAGCAACCACACATCATCTCAATTTGGGCTTAGATCATCACTACTTTCTCGTCACTCCATGTGGAGCTACTATTGAGTCTCATTGCATCCAAACCTTACCTACCTCTTTGACCACTAATGTTTGAATTTTGATACCCCATCTATCTTTACCTCACAACCTCTTTGTGGTTGTGGGAGCTTTCGCTCAACCGCCAAGACCCATAGACCGCTTATTGCTTCAAGCGTTCCAAGCCGAGCACTAATGGCTACCTCTCACATAGCCAATGCGTCATCCATATCTATGGGTGTAGTGAGCTTACCTCCATGCCGATCGAGTTACACCCTCTCCCACGTACTTCGGTAGCTCCACGAATTCAAGCAAGCTCCATCCTCAAGCTCCATGCTCCAAGCTCCATAGCCGGGAGCAAGAGAAGAGAAGAGAAGAGAAGAGAAGAGAAGAAGAGAGGAGAAGATGGAGAGCTTCTCCTCCCCAGTCCCTCACCCTCACACTGTCACACTCCCTCTCTCAAGCACAAGCTCAAGCAAGCAAGAACAAGAAGAAGAAGAAGAAGAGGAGAACCACTTTTGGCCACACACAAGAATGAGTTTCTCATTCACTTTTCAACTTTATATACAAAACCCTAAATCCCTTTTGGGCGGTCATCCCCTTGTCCCCTTTTTTACATGGCCGACCGTGGCCTAGGCCCTTTTTCCCATTATTCTTCTATCTTCCTAGCTTCTTTCCACCGCTCTTCTACATTTACAAATTGCACGCATGAGTGCTTGGCGCTCCTTAAATTAAATCATGATGCGCTTGTGCTCTTTTACAAAAGTATTGACTTGCGCTTTTCCTTGTGCGCCTTTTCCCCTTATTTAGGACTTTTCTTGTGCTTCTTGTGTTTCTATATTTTTCTTGGCGTGCCTTCGTCTTCTGTTTCACTTTTCCTTGGCCTTTGTCTTTTGCTTTGGCTTTTCCAGATTTTCCACCGTGTTTGTCTGACGGTTAACATTACCCCCCTCCTAGACAAGTGCTAGTCTCATGGCACTCACCGTCATAGGTAGCAGGCTTTGGCATGCAATGAAGACGTGGGTGGAAGGGACATCTGTGGTTGCCACGGAGAAGTGTTGGTGGTGGTGTGGAGAAAGGTCATTGGGGGCACATTGGTGGCCTCGATGGCTGGTGGTAGGGTTGTTCTTTGTTGGGGATTTCACTGATGGCCAGCACAAGTGTTGGTTTGTTGGGGATTCTGCACATGATGATTCTTGGCGGGCTTGCAAGATGATAAAGGATAAGAATTCAGAGTTGGGTGTTGATGAAGAGTGAACGACACTTTCGTTGGAGTCTTCAATGCCTATAATTGAAAACCTCTCATAGGTGGTCTCTCCTTAGGGGTAGTGCTAGTCTTCTCTATCGTGCACAAGACATAGCTCAATTAGTTTGGGAGATAAGTCAATTTCTAAGCAAGCTGAGCGTATTGTCCTACACTTGAGGTCCCAAACTATGTATATATTTCTGTGTAGATATTATATGAGTGCTCATGCATACTTAGATATTATGTAGCTAGAAGACCACGGGCCGGTTTCTTGTAACAAGGTGTGGATGAAGCAAAGTTGTCCATGTTGAGAAGAAGTACACGTGAAGGTGTATGAGACATCCTTTACGTTGTGACTGCACGGTGTAGTATGATTGAACACAGGGAAACCACACTTTCGATAGTTGGGAGCTATTGGACTTGCTTGATGAGGACGGTGTACTTTTCATGGCCATTCGTGCGGTGCTTACCACAATTGATTGCAATGGTGCTAAGGCAGAGTGCAAGAGGGAATCATGCAAATGTGTCAGGCTGACAGGTCTAACCATAGGCGAGACAAGCTCCCTAGGTATGTCCTGCCCTTGATGTGCCCTGAACAATTGTGGGTGATGCTAAAGGGCTAGGGGACTAGAGACGGAGCCAACTGACGAAGGTCACTAGACGTACCTAATTTGAGGACCCCTAGGTGCTGTGCTGTGATTGTGGGTGCTTCGTATCTTTTCATTCTTTTCTTTTTCTTTTTTTTTCTTTTTTTCTTTTTCGTTTGTTGTTTTTTTTTGTTCTTTTTTTTTTTGGACTTTCCTGAGTACAACCATTGCAATATGTTGAGGCTATCAGCCTTTCAACGGGTTGGGAAATGTCAATCTTTGAAGGCTCAAGAAATGGATATTATAGCGATGATTGTGCCCTAGCCTTGTTGTGAGGGAGAAGTTGTTGAGATGGGGAGATACACTTGAGATATTGCAACCCTCTTTGGAACGTGCCATGTTGGTACAATTGGGGTAACAACTGCCGTGAGTGCCTGGTGTAGAGTGTAACCCAGAAATAGGAAGTGGTTAAGATCATGCTTTGGGCCATGTGATGTGGGCACTCGCAAGGGTGATTTTTGCTTTCGGCAGCGTGGCTTTATCACGGCTCTTTGTGAGATTGGTGGTCTTGAGGTGATTTGGGCATTGAACACATTTGCACAAAGACCTGCATCGTCCTGCATCCACTTGTCACTTCATGAGAGTATATGCAAGTCGCATGCATCAAGTACAACGAACAGATGCAATCATGTCAAGATATTACTTTATCAAAATCCTATGATGCTGATTGCAATGCATATTCCGGTGCTTGTTAAAGACGTGGCATATATTAGCAATAGGTAAGGAAAGTGTATACAGGTGAGGAGCCTGTCCCTTTAACCATTTAAAGACAAAAAGTTATGGCAGGATGGCCTTTGTTAAGATGCTTATATATCATAGGGGCTACTCTATTTGCACGAGGTGGGGCCGAGTCTGAGTGGTTGAGCAATTGAGGCTGTGCCGGTGAGGGCTCCTGTGAGGTTAGGTGGGGAAGATGTCGGTGGGACCTGGATGGTGTACTCCGTGGCCGCAACTGTTTCCAGAATGCTTTTAAACAATGCGTCAAATTCTTGCTTGTCTCGAGCTACCCTCTCCTCTTTCGAGCACCTGGTGCTTGAGCATTTGGTGGGAGCCTGCATGGCTGGTGTTGCCATACCCCTTGTGCTCCCTTGAGCCCTCGTCCTCTTGGCTTGGGGGGTTTTCGGTCTGCGTCCTGGGCCGTGTCGTTTAGGGACTCTTTCCGGTGCATACCTCTTTAGAGAGTAGGCACGTAGCATTCTAGTGGGGGCACTAGTGCCTTATGCTCTTTCCGATGGAAGAGAGCTTCCTTGCATACCAGCTGCACTATGTGGTCCATGGCTACTACCATAGGGGGACCTGCAAAATGCAAACCAAGGATTAGAACCTGAGGTAGGATAAAACTATTTGCATGGAAGGGATTATACAGTGGGTTATCAAGTGCATATGACGAGGAGGGGAGAGGCGAGGCATGCAGTGTTTGTTGTAGAGGGATGGCCCCCATGATGATGTTCTTTTGGCCTTGTGGGAGCCTTCGCTCAACCACCAAGACCCACTGACCGCTTATTGCTTCAAGCGTTCCAAACGAGCTCTAATGGCTATCTCTCACCTAGCCGATGCGCCGTCGATCCTATGAGTGTAGTGAGCTTACCTTGATGCCGACACAAGTTGCCTCCTCTCTTGTACACCCCGGTAGCTCCACGATCCTAGATGTGAGCTCAAGCATCCTCAAGCCTCCTCCATCTCCAACCTCCATCCTCCATAGCCGTGTGTGCGAGAAAAGAGAAGAGAAGAGAAGAAGAGAAGAGGAGATGGTGAAGAGCTTCGCCCTCTTGATCCCTCACTCTCACACTCACTCCCTCACACTCTCACACTCCCTCTCTCAAGAGCACACATAAGAAAGAAGACGAGGAGAAGAGAAGAAGAAAAGAGCTCTTCTTAGCCACACACCAAAGAATGAGCTCTCATTCACTTTTTGAACTTTATATATACAAACCCTAAAATCCCATGGGCACCCATCCCTTTTTTACATGACCGGCCCTTGTGGCAAGGTCTTTTTTCCATTTCCCTCTTCTAGCCTTATGCCTCTAGCCTACACCCGTCTAGTATTTTACAATTGGCACAGGAGGGACCCTGGCGCTCTTTTACAAGAGTTTTTCAAGTTTTTTGAGGCGCCCTTCATTTAAAATTGCATTTTTTTCCCCGGCTTAGCTTTGGAGGTCGCATGCGTGTCTTTGCTCTTTTTTCATGTTTTTTTCTACTTTTTTCTTCCTTTTTTCGCCATCTCGACTTGGGGTTAACATTACCCCCCTCCTAGACGGGTGCCCGTCCCATGGCACTTCTGTGTTATTGTAGGTTGGCAGGCAATTGGCCAAGTGGTGCAATGGCGAGGGCCACTTGGTGACTTAGGTGCTTGTGGAAGCTGTGAAATTTTTTTGTCGGAGGAGCCAAATGGGTATTGTGTGGTTGATGGGGCCTCCAAAGTTGGTGGTTTGTTGCTTTTTGTGATGTTTGAAAGGAGAAGGTGCAGTGTTGTTCCTAAGGGGAGTGCTTACCTCATCGTGTTAGTGCATTGTGCTCATGCCAGTGGAATGGGGAGGTGGGTCTAGCTTGGGTGATGTCCCACACTTGAGGACCCCATTTGTGCCAAGGTAGGTGCGATGGAAGTGGCTTAGGGTGACAGGTCTAACCATAGGTAAGTGTTATCTCCCTAGGTATGTCTGTTGAGATATCAAGCTCCACTCGTGATATGCCAGGGTGACCGTTGTGCATTTATGTCACCGACTTGTTAGTTACAGATGTGGTTGGTACACCGCCCATGAATAATAGCTAGATGACAGCTATCCTTATCTACTCTAGTTCATGGCTCAGTTAGTATGCCACCTTAGTTAGTTGAGTTTGGTTTGAGACCCATATATAGGGTTCTTCTATTTCTCTGTACTAGAGTTCTTTTTGGCTTACATAACTAAGAAGAGGAAAACTGTTTTCAGCCTCCACCTTTGTGTGTATTCCCCCATTGTGCAAGCAAGAAAGCTACAAGTGAGACTCCTTCCTTCTCTCCCACAATCTTGACATGGTATCAGAGCCTTGTTTGTGGTAAGGAGCTCAAGAAAGCAAACCAAGTTCATGGTGTTCTGGTAAGAGGACTAGTGTTGCTTTCATTTTTTTGTTTTCGGAGCAAGTCTCTACAGGTAGCACAGCCGGAGTGCATTGTCTCAGATTGAGACGCCCTTCGCGATGTATGTGGGAGCTTTCACTCAACCGCTAAGACCCACACGAACCGCTTATTGTTTCAAGCGTTCCAAGCAAGCTCTAATGGCTATCTCTCACCTAGTCGACGCGCCGCCGATCCTATGAGTGTAGTGAGCTTACCTTGATGCTCGATAGAGTACCCTCCTCTCTCTTGCACTCCGATAGCTCCACGATTCTAGATACTAGCTCAAGCATCCTCAAACCTCCTCCATCTCCAAACTGCATCCTCCATAGCCGCGCACGCAAGAGAAGAAAAGAGAAGAGAAGAGAAGAAGAGGAGAGGAGATGGTGAAGAGCTTCACCCTCTTGATCCCTCACTCTCACACACACTCTCACACTCCCTCTCTCAAGAGCACACACAAACAAGAAGAAGAAAAGAAGAAAGGAAGAAGAAGACTCTTTTTGCCACACACCCAAGAATGAGCTTCTCATTCACTTTTCAACTTTATATACAAAGCCCTAAATCCTTTTTGGGCGGTCATCCCCTTTTCCCTCTTTTACATGGCCGGCCCTAGCCTAGGCCCTTTTTCCCATTTCCCACCATTCTAATTTATCCTATTCCCAACTAGTACATACACTTTGCACAGGAGTGAGCCTGGCACTCTTTTACAAAGATTCGGGGGCACTCCCACATTTTAATGGTGCACCTTTTTTCTCTTTTGTTGTCTCGGGCCAACACCGAGGCTTTCTGAGGGTTGTGCTTGAACATTTAAATTTTTCAGGGACTAGTTACCGGTCAAGGCGCCTTTTTCTGCTTTTATCTTGCACCTTTTTTGCTATTTCCATTTTTTCATTCTCTGCTCCTTTGTACTGCGGGAAACATGGTAACATTACCCCCCTCCTAGCCAAGTGCCAATCCCATGGCACTGTGGTGGGACGTAGTGGCTAGTTAGGTTGGTTGCTAGGTGGAGAAGGTAAGTGGCGGATACTGCTTCCAATGTGGTTGGGTGAATGATAAGTGATGGGGTTTAAGGACGATGGCCAGGAAAGATTCCGGCGTGCTTTAGGCTCCATGAAGATACTCGGCATCTTTCACATTGTTGTGGCGCCCATTGTGTAGCTGGTCGTCTTTTGAGTATCCAAAACACTTGAAGCAATAAGCAATTCTTTAGGAGGATGGTATTGGAGGGATTTATTCTGGAGAAACACCCCGAACACTGTTTGCCTTGAAAACCCGTGGCCTTGATTGAAGATCCTTGTCTTTGAGTAGAAGGTCTTCACTTTTGAGTTGAAGGTCTTCAGGCTTGTGGAGTCAATAAGCGATCCGTAGATCTTGAGGCATTGGGCATGGATCATTGGGCGATGAGGTTCCAAGATCTATGCCAATGGCAGTTCGACCTTGACTTGGTTCAATCAGGGTAGCTATCAATAGACAGATGGCCGGATGCCGGTACAGGAAAAGAAGTTTTGATCATAAAAGGATGCCGTGGGCGATCCTCTTCCGCAGGTAGCCATGTTTTGAAGCGCGAACATAACCTGCAAGAAAAGTTGTACACTCCCTAAGGGCCGTGTCTATCCTGCCGTGTAGTGTGTGTGGTGCCCGTGGCAGTGGAACTGGGAGATGGGTCTAACCTTGGGCAAGCCCTTGGTAACGTCCCACACTTGAGGACCCAGTTCGTGCTTCGTTGGAGGTGTGGTGCAAGTCTTAGGGTGACAGGTCTGAAAGTCTTGCCCTTGATGTGCCCTAAGTGTGAAGTGGGGAGAGGGGGCTAGGGAGAACCCTAGGTGCGGTGATTGTGGTGCTTCTTTCTTCTTCTTCTTCTTTTCCTCTTGGTTATAAAATATAATAGCATAAGGAGGCGTATACATGGAGATAAGCGATACAAGGGCATGACGGGAGTTTACTCCTCGTCATCTGAATGACGGGTAGGGGATGGTGGAGGGCGGGGGGCCTTGTTAAGGAATCTTCAACTTAACAAGTAGCCCTTGAGGTTGAGGCGGGTTTTGAGGGTGGTGGTAGAAAGGAAGGGGTGGTTGCACTGGGTGAATTTGTTGTCGCTCATATCTTCGAGCAATGCAACACAGAAAGATGGCAAAAAAGAAGCATGCATCATGAGGCGAGTCATGGTGCTGTTGTCTATGGTGTTGGGGTCAAAATAGAGGGGTGGGAGGTGGCGTTCTTGGGGTGCGGGCTCTTGGTGGACTAGGATCCTAATTAGCCTAAGATAATTACAAGTGGTAATGAATGCGGGGTCAAGACAGGAGGTGAACTTGCTAAGAAATCTATCTATAGAGCTATACAAATCAGGTGCTATTGGTGTTATAGATAATGGGGAAGTCGAACCTGCCGTGGATGGATGGATTGAAGTCTACCCCTACCCTTCGAGGATACGGCATAAAAGTAGGGTCATTTCTCTCAAAAGGGAGGGTGTTGCAAAATGTCATCCACGCGTCAAGGTTGACGTAAAAAATGCGTCTCCTCTAGGTGGGTTGGCAATTATAGCCTTCCACTAATCTAGGCACCTAGAGGACTTTATCCTGCCAAAATTCGCGGTCCTCGGCTCCCCAAGCAGTTGGGTAGGCCTCACGCTCCGCTAACCACTTGGCTTTAAGCCTTTCACCCATAGCGATGATGTCCTCTACAAGTTGAATGGGCAGTACTCTATTCAAGGTAGTGAGAAACTCAAAGCACAAGTCGAAGGGGTCGTGGTTATATTCCTGTTGTTCCCAGATAATCAATTCGGCACAGAATTCAGCAAGGGGATATTGAGTGCGCAGGAGGAGAGGGGCAGGCTATCTTGGAACGGGTCTAGTATTCAACTTTCTCCTTGCCTTCTTTGCCATCTCTTTCCTGCGGTTGGCCTGGGCTGCTCTTCTCTCGGTAGATGTATCAGGGGGCTGCACTTCTGCTTGTTGTGGTGGCTAAGGGGGTGGTGGGACGTATTCCTCCTCCTGAGGTCCCAGATCGAACTCCGGTTCACCCCCTTCTGCTTGCTCATCTTCTTGTGATTTTGCCTCTATGAAACTAAGGTCATCTATTTCCTACGCCATCAGGTCTACTTGTGCAAGATATCTTCTCTGCTCCTCTAGGCTCTTCGGCGGGCCTCCTAGCTGTAGCGGCACGTGTAGGCCTGCTGTGAGCACTCTGTGTGCAATGGTTAGTTTCTTTTGTAGCTGATCATTGGCTTCATCTCCTTCCGGTCTGGTGGAGTGGAGCACTGTATTGAGGAAGGTGTGTTGTTGGGCTATCATGGAGAGTTGGGCCGCCTCTGCATGATTCTCAGCCAGCACCCTGTCTCCTTCGGCTTTGGCTAGCTGGCATGCTAAGTCCCGTATTCTCTGCTCATTGTGATCGGCCCATTCTTTTTCTCTTTTTTCCATATCTTCCAAGCTCTCCCCCTGATGGAGGGTCATTACCATGAGTTGTTGCTGCTGGGCCTCGAGCTCACGGTGTAAGCGGGACTGCTCCTGGCGTTCATCTGCGATCTATGCATTGAGCTGGTCCAGCTTCACCTGCATCCTTCGCACCTATTCTTCCCTTAACTGGTCCAGCTCTGTAGCCTCATGTCTGATCTTGTCAAGCTGGATTTGTGCTTCCAGGTTGACTGCAAATAGCTGATCATTCTTGCGCGGAAGGTGGGCATTGGTTTCCCTCTCCCCGTTGAGACGCTCCATCAATATTTTTCTCCTTCCTTCCCAAGTAGCGTCACGTTCCTTCAAGGCCTTTAATTCCTCTGCCTCCTTAGTGCTGGCTTCCTCCTTGAGCGCAGCGATCTCCCTTTGATATTCTGTTATCTACTTCGTTCTCTCCAGCAGCTGGAGGGGGGTTGTGATTCTCGTTCTGTTGCCAGCTCCTCCACGGCTGTCCTCCTTTCTTCCTTAGCCCTTTCCAACTGCGAGAGCAGCTCCTTGACATATTCATCTTATTGGCCTGCTGAAGGTGGGGGTGGGGTATGGTGGTAGTGGTGACAGCATCTTCTAGTTTTTGCCTTTTTAGCTTCGACCTTGGCTCCAGTTCAGCCGTGGCTACCCTTTTGGCTCCTGATGCTGGGGTGGCCACGACTGCTTTCCTTGCCAGCTCCCGTTCCACCAAGAATTGTAGCCAAGTGACCACATTGCTCTCGTCGACTTTTGGGGTGGAACCTTGGGTGGCGGTGGCAAGGGGTGTCGTCATGATAGGAGTGGCTGGCATGGAAGGTATGAAGAGGGGGAGAGTTGGCATCATTGGATCCTTTTTTCTTCCTTTTGCGGGGGGTAGGGGTGTGATTTCCGGCATGCTGGTACTGGGACCAGGTGCCTCTGTTCGGTGCGGGCCCTCTGCGCCTTCCTCGTCTCTTTTGTGCTGCTCCTCGATGGAGCGACGGGTTGCCAGCTCTATTTCTTCCTCTTTCTTCCTTCTTAGCTCCTCCTCGGTTTTCTTTTTCTTTCCTCCTTATCCTTGACTGACTCCCTTCGAGCCCTTTCCAGATCTTCCTTCTCTTTCTTCTTTCGCTCCTCTTATCTTTTTCCATGCAGGGCTTTGGTTCGTTGTTCCGCATGCCTTTGTGGTGTAGCTTGGGATTCTCCCTCTTCGTCTGCCTCCGTCTTAGTTTCATTAGAAGACCTCTGTTGCTCTTCTGTGTGAGGCGGGGGCTGTGATGGTGACTCGTCACTTTCTTCGTCGCCTCCCTCTTTGTCTTCTCCTGCTTGTCCCTGCCCTAGTGCTTCTTAGATGATTGCCGTAAGAACACCTCCAAACCCTATGGTGGAGGCCTTGGAGGATGATGCCTTGTGGGTCGATCAGGATGACGGGGACTCCCCTCCCACAGCTCTTCCTCTTGTTGCCACGGCCTTCGCCGAAGCCTCAATTGTCTTCCTCATGAACCCATTAAGGTTTACCTCATCCAACGATTGTGCCGCAATGCTGTCGAGCAGAGGTACATTGATTCGGGTCATTATGCTGTTGTACCTCTGGCTTGAGAACAAGGCGTGCACCATCTTTGCCTGCCAGCTGAATTTCTTTGTTGGGGATGTCCGCCATGCTAATTCCGTCATTGGTGTGGACCATCACTTTATCCATCCCCAACATGGCATAGATGTCTCTTTTTGGCTTCCTTTCCACCTTATTCGGCAGCCCTAGTGCCCTTTCCACCAACTCGGGGGTTAGCTCGATTTGCACCTGTCTGGTGGCTTCATTGTCGCGCACTATGATGGTGCCCCTGCTCTTGTTGAAGGTGCGCAAGAAATCAACGCACAGGGTGTAATCTACCCTCCGGCCCACTGCATCCAGGTACTTCTGCAGGTGGCACTGCTCTATGATTTGGAGTACCGCAGGCTCTTCAATGGCCATGTCTTCAAGGTTGAAGACGTGGCGGAACTTTAATTGGTTGAAAGCTCTCGTTTCCACTGTGAGACCGTACTTTACTTGTTCCTCCTCTGAGAAGGGAAGCTTGCCCGCTTTGTCCTGGCTTGCCATGATCGCCACCTGCACGTTCAACCATTTTCACTTTTAGTGCCTTTGACAACTAATTTGTTGGAAGAATAAAAGCATGGCAGATTTTATTGAACATAGCCTTAACTTTGCCTTTCAGACTTTTACCACCACCTCTTACCCTTGCATTTCAAATTTAACAAACGTTTCACACTTGGTTTACTTTTTAGATTCTATTTTGTTTATTTATTTTTACATTCCACTATATTCCGCCTTCCACTACATTCCACCTTACTACCCCTTCCCCCTTTGGAAAAGAAGAATCCGTCCCAGGATTGGAGGTTGCGAGGCCAAGGCTTTCAACAGAAAAGTCGTCGCTCTATTTGTGTAGGAGCCAAGCGTAGAAGTTGGGGTTATATTCCAATTGAGCGGCACGGTCCAGATCAAAGGGTCGAATCCCTACATGTGTGATGTACGCGAGGACATCTGTGAGGAAGTCACCAGAGTCGAGTCGACTTGCGATGTGGAGCTCTTCCTCTGTTAAGAGGTGGTCAAGATAGGGATGCCCCGTGATATGCTCATCCATGGGTCGACCCCGAAGAGTGGTTAACACTCTATACGAGGTAAGCATGACGTAGGTGGGATCATACTCTGCCGTTTTGATGGCTCGGTGTTGTTCGGCGTTGGTCATTATGCGACATCCGTCAACCTCCCATTGCAACCTAAGAGCGTACCATTGCCTTAAGAAGGGTGATCCAGTATTAGCAAGGTGCGATAACCTTGCGATCTCTTAGTCAGTGATAGCAGACGTTGTCCGTGGATCATATGATGTGATGAGGCATTGCTTAATGGCTTGCTCTTTGGAGACCTCGCTAGCGAGCAACTCAGCAGAGCAGAGCGAGAAGCCTGTGCAAAGGCTAATTCAAAAGTCTCCCAAGAGCAAGGCATATTGCACACTTCTGTTGCAAAGGGTTCCACTAATAGACCCAAGTCCAAGCGGTCATAGTTGAGGGCCAGCGATACAAAGGTGGCATCGAGCCGTTTGATACAGTTCACCACATCATCTCCGGTGTCCTCTGCAAGGTTAGCGGCTAGCGCCAAAAATGACTTCCATTCATAGGAGGGCGTAAGGCTCCGACGGGTGGTTGAGGTTTGCTAGAACTAGAGGTCCTGACAGTACAGAGTTGCGGTTGGGAGTTTCCTTGAGCCTGCGACCGGGTTGTTTGCAAGGGGGGTGGGTTAGGGTCGGTCACAACAGCTGGACTGCTACAGTCAGCTTTGCTGCGGAGAGTCGGGTTGACTTGGTCGGATGATGCCACCTGTGGCGGTGGCCGTTGCTTGGGCCGATAGGTTTGTGCGACTCTCTTGGGCCGAAGCGTAGAGGAGTCGGATGGCTAGGGCTCTGGAGAGAGCACTACGGCCTATGGTCTTGAGGTGTTGGGGGACGTGGGCTGAGCAGGCTTGAGGGTGGCATAGGACTAGTGCCTTTGGCCGTAGGGGCCTTAGGGATCCACAGTGAGGCATTTCCTTCATAGTAGCCTTGCGCATGCAGGAGGGTTTTAGGGGCCCATATTTGCTTAATCACGCGGCACTTCCGGTGATTGCGTTGTGGTTTTCTAGATTTAGAGTTGTAGGTCTTATGCGGACAGGCGTGTCTAGTCCTAGGTGGTTCCCGAGGCTGTTTAGGCACCCATTGAAAGTGAGGCTGTTGGGCCCTTACTTTGGTTGCTACAGTCTCCGGTTTGTGGGGATCGGGGAGCGGCAGATGCGCACTACCCCCCTCCTTAGTATTGCCTACGGACATTTTTATCAGTGGCCCTGTGGACGGTGACAGTGTTATGCAACTCTTGCTGAAGGTTGTGTCAATGCGCACGTTGCCGATTGCTAGGTGGATGCACTGCGACTCATAATCAACATTGCAATGAGTCTGCTTTTTGAAGGTTTGCCCGATCAGTGACTCCATGTCTATGCCCGTAGCACTCGGCAACACGTAAAACAGCATTAGAACAGTCTCAGACTTGATAGAAACGGCGACTCTGCACTTGCCAAGAAGTGCATAAGATTGAGCCCCATATGGGCTTAATTTGGCAGTTGTGGGTTGAAGTAGTGGTTTGCCAAGTTGGATCCAATGCTTGTGCGTTAAGACATTGAAATCTGCTCCCTCATCAATCAAGGCGTTGAAGAAGCATGTTTGCTTGGTAGTGACCATGACATAGAGGTAGGTGGGTTCTACAGCTTCCTCCTCATTCTCGTAGATTTCAGTGATTGTGGCTACTCGTATTTTGACCAGTTGTTCTAACATTGGTGGCTCATGCAAAGGATGAGTGGGAGGGTAGTACTTCTTGACATGGTTGCCATTGAAGAAGCCTATTCCTTCACCGTCCAGGGTCTCAAGCTCGACATTACCGGTTTGGCTGATTGCCCGAACCTTGAAGGGTCCGAGGCCTCTGAATTTCATCTTTTGCTTATGTCCTTTAATTGAGTAGAGGAGCACTAAGTCACCCTGCTCAAACTCCCCCTGCTTGACATGCTTGTCAAACCAGCTCTTGCATCGGGCTTTCTCGCAGATAAGTGCGTGGGTAGCTAAAAGACGAGTTTCTGACAACGTTCTAGCTCGACCAAGCGTTGCGTCCATGCTTCCTTCCCTTCCCATCGTTCTTGGAGTGCTATTCTCAGGCTAGGGACGAAGAATTCTACTGGTAGAATTGCTTCAGTCCCATAGGTTAGCCTAAAGGGAGTTTGGCTGACGGCCGTTTTATAAGCTGTGCAATAGGCCCACAAGGCTGCCATCAACTTGTTGTCCCGGTCGCTTCGTGAGGCTGAGACTCCTTTAGTCAGGACGTTGATGAGAATTTTGTTAGTTGATTCTGCCTGGCCATTAGCCTGAGGGTAGTATGGTGAGGATTTGCGATGGATGATAAGAAAGGTGGATAGGAGATGTGCTATCACTTCGTTCATGAAGTGTGTGCCTTGGTCGCTAACCAGTTCGATGGGGCAACCGAAGCGCGAGATCACTTGCTCCCATAAGAACTTGGCAGTCGTCCTAGCATCATTTTTTTGTGTGGCTCTCACCTCTGCCCATTTCGTGAGGTAATCCGTGGCCACCACGATGTACTTGGCTTGTGAGTACTGCACCGTGGGGTTGATGGGTCCTATGAAGTCAATTCCCCACTTTTGTCCCTTGGCACTCGTCACAATGCTTGACGAATCGCTTAGCGTCGCGGAATAGTGTGGGCCACCATAGTTGGGACTGCAGCACCTTCCGTGCTATCGTGTCTCCGTTAAAGTGTCCTCCTGCAATGCCATCGTGCGCCTCTGAGAGCACATCGTGCATCTCATGCTCACATACACACCTATGCAGCAATCCGTCTTGCCCTAGCCTATAGAGTTGGCCTGCAATCAGCTAGTAGGGCTGGATCTTCAGGATCAAGCGCCTAAGTCATGCCTTTTCCATTGGTCGCTCAGATAGTCCATGCTCGAGCACTTGGACTATGTCGTCTGCCTAGTATGGCGTCAGATCAGCCTTAAATAGATCTCTCTCGCTGGACAGGTGGAATAAGTGGGCGTCAGGTAACTCGTCAATGATGCCCTGTTCAGCGGCTTCTCCTGTGGGTATACGGGACATGTGATTAGCCATGTAATGATGTTTTTCCTTTCGTATCACCATGGAGAAATAGAACTCTAGGAGCAGGAGGAGCCATCGAGCTATGCGTCTTGTAGCACAAGGTTTGTTCACTAAATAGAGCAGGGCTTGATGGTCCACAAAGAAGATGAAAGGGGTGGCCAATAGGTAATGCCGGAACTTCTTCACGGCGAACACCATGGCTAATCCCTCTCTTTATGTTGTCGAATAATTCATCTCCGTCTCAGTGAGTTGCCTGCTAGCAAAGCTCACTAGGTAATCTAGGTTATGCTCACCAGGTTGGCACAACACTGCCCCCACGGCAAACTTAGAAGCATCGATGTGTACGTGGAAGGTAATGGTCTAGTCTGGGGCTCGTAGAATCGGTGCTATTGTCAGAGCCTTTTTCAATTCTTTGTATGCCCGTTGGCATGCCTCGGTCCACTCGAAGACAACCAGCAGCTTGTACAATGGCCTGGCGATCAGGGCGTAGTTCAGCACAAACTGCCGATAGTATCTTGTGTGACCTAAGAATCATTGAACTCCCTTGTAATTAATTGGGGGTGGAAGGTCAACGATAACCCTGACCTTCGAGAAGTCAGCGGCAATGCCGTTCTTTGACACCATGTGTCCAAAGATGCATCCGTGCTTCACGCAAAACTGACATTTCAAGGGGTTCAAGGAGAGACGGTACAAGCGGCACCGTTCAAAGACTGCGTGGAGTTTGTCTAGGTGTTCGATCCAGGTTGAATGGACACACAGATCATCGACAAAGACCTCTAACTCCTTGCGAAGCATGTCTTTGAAGATGGTGCACATGAGGCATTGGAAGGTGGTAGGAGCATTGGTCAACCCGAAGGGCATGACTATGTATGCAAAGATGCCCCACTCAGTGGCAAAGGCGGTCTTGTGCTTGTCTGCAGGATGCACCTGCACCTGGTTGTACCTTGAGAAGCCATCCAAGAAGTTGTAGGCTTCCTTGCCTGCCACCCTCTCAAGCATGTGCTCGGTGTATGGCAAGGGATAGTTGTCTCTCTTTGTAGCAGCGTTCACCTTCTTGTAATTGACACACACTCGAATTTTGTCGTTCTTCTTCATTACAATGACTATGGGTGATACCCAGTCTGTGTGCTCAATTTCGTAAATGAATCCAGCTCTCATTAGCTTGTCAATTTCCTCTTTGACAGCATGAGAGTGTTTTGGATTCATGGGGTACGGTCGCTGCTTGACCGGCATTGCATCCGACGTCATGGGTATGTTATGAGTCACAACACTTGGATCTACCCCCCGTAGCTCTTCTAAGGACTAGGCAAATACGTCTATGTACTTCCGCAAGAGAGAGACAAGACTCAATTCTTCTTCACCAGTCAAGTCATCGGCAATGAACACTGGTCGGGGTATCTCCCCTTCCAGGGCTAGGTTTACCTCCTTCACCTTGGTTGGTCCTTCGATTGGTTTGCTTATCTGCCCTTGATGCTTGGCACCTAGCAGAACCACTACCCTATCCCCTTTTTTGAATTTAGTGAAGCGTTTAGGGAGGTCTTGTGGCTTTCGCTGTTCTTCTGATTGTGCATCCTTGGGGTGCTTTGCCCTATCCTGCCTTAACTGTCTACGTCTCAGGTGGACGGGTAAGTCCCCCTTGGTGTGTCTGGTCATGGGCGGCCTAGGGATCTCTGGGTCACTATCCAAAGTAACTTTTGATTCAGAGTCAAACCCTCCATCTTTGCTAGAAGAGGTGGTCTCCCCTGGTGGCCGCAATTCAGATGGTGATTCGGTCCTAAGTATTGATGTCGTTCCTGATTGGGCTAGGCCTGCTTGCTCAAGGTCTATGGCCCCTATACATTCCAACCATGCACGATCACATTTCATGCGCATGACTCCTTGCTCCAGTCCAAGGGCCTGCTTTTTTTGCGGCTTGGCGTCTACTCGTATCTGCTCAATTTCTCGTCCTTCAGTGTCGTACTCTATGGTATCCACTTCACCCTTGTTCTCATCACTGAAGGATTGGCAGTCTTCGTATTCATCGCAAGAATCTTTGTCATTCGACTGCCCATCGTCTCCTAGGACTTGGTATGCCCTGTGTCGTTGGTCTGGAACCAGGGCCCAGCTATACATGAGGTTCAGCTCATGCACCCTAGTCCATTGCTACTTAGAATCCTCTAAGAGATCCTGGAGTGGTTTGAAGTTGGCAGCCGGTTGCCCGCTAGTTGGTCCGTTAGGTATTCCAGTACCCCCTGGAGTTCCCTTTTGTTGGATGGCCCTTGGAAGGTAACAGGCTTAGGCCTTCCATGGAGGCTTGCTGCCATCATGTAGACTAGTGTAGAGAGTGCTTCATTTGTCTTGCCGATTGTTTTGATGGTGTGCTCAAATGCCTCATGGTTTGAGAATGGCAGGTCAATTGTAGCGAGAACGTGCATCCGATCCCGCTCATCCTCTGGGCATGGGATATACTTAGTCAAGGACCCATAGGGCTCCCTGACCTGAGTGTTCCCTTTGAGCATAGCAGAGATGGCGTCCAGGTTGACTGGTGAGGTCTTCCAAGTGTCCATCTCTATTCTTACGACGTTAGTTCTATTGCCAAGGAAGATCAAGCCGTTACCCCAATCTTCGATGACTCTAGCGTTGCGCATCCAGGGTCGGCCTAATAGGACATCGTAGTCCACTCCCTTCATGACTATAAAGTCGACAGAGAACTGGACACCTGCGATCTTCACTGGCCAATTCTTCAAGACCTTGAATGGCTTCACTCTCATATCATTTGCTAGTGTGACGTTAAACCTAACAGCTTCGACAGGCGGGTTTCCCCAAGTCTGCAGCACTGCATGGCAAAGCACACTAACCCCGGCTCCCATGTCCCTTCCTTGTTGTGTCACCCAGGGCTAGGACCGGTAGGACTGCGTGCATTTCAGAGCCTTCCCAAAAGGCGTTGACGTGCAAAGATTTAGGCATGGAGTGCAGTGTCAGACTTGGCAATTGTGTTTCTGCATCTTGGTCTCGAGGGTCTGCCATGACCTGCTCTTGTGGTCCCTCGACCCACTGCTTAAGGTCTTGCCATAGGGCAGGGTGCTGCTTAAGCAGATCTCCCAAGCTAAGTGTTACAGAGGTGGTCACTAGCGTGGTCAAGAGATCGTTAGATACTTGTCCTTCCTTTAGCCTCGACTGTCCGGGCCAATGGCTGCCGACTGATCTGCGGCTCTGTTGCGTCTAGGCTTGGTCTCAACGGCACTGCTTGTGGCACAGTGGCTTCGACCTGAGGCGGTGACATTGGCGTGCTTATGCTGGAGAGATCATCGATCTCGTCCTTTATGATGGGTTGAACATCTTTGAGATGCTGTTGAGCCTCCCTCACCCATTCCTTCACCTTTTCTATGGCCTCTAATTATTGCTTTGGATGTGGGTATTCCCCTATCTTAGCGCTTCCCTTTTTGGCCGTCCTAGGGGCTGAAGTCTCTGCCTCCGCGTTTGAGACTTTCTTCCCAGCAGGTAAGGTCGTAGCACTCTCGGTCTTTAATGTGACCTTAGCTTCCGATCTCTTCTTTTTCTGCCTACGGCTTTTCTTTCCTATTGAGGTGGTGTCAAGATTGCTAGGTCCTGGCAGAGAGATGCCAGCTTGCTTCGTTTGGGCTCGGGTCATAACTCGCAAGGGAATAGGTGTGGCCTCCCCATTGGGGTATTCGACACCAAACAGCCCCAATGGGATGGATGGCAAATTAGTTGAGCTAGAGGACGGCTTCCGCTTTGGGCAGTCTATGAAAAGATGGGTGATTCCGCACTCTGCACACCTTTGGTCAGCCTTGTCCCTGTTTTGTTGCTCTCTTTCAGGGCAGCGTGATGAGAGATGACCGGGGTGTCTGCAAGTCCAACAAGTTACTGGATCCTGTGGCTGCCCTCCTAGGCCTCTACCCCGTCCTTATCCTAACGCCATCACCGGCATGGGTTGATAATCCATGAGGACCGCGTTGCCCTCATCGTCATGTGAGATGTAAGGGTATATGTAGGTCTCTTCGTCATTCGGCTCCTCCACGTAGTGTATTGGAGTGTCGCTGTGGGTGGGTCACATAAGGACCAGGCGGTCTAGGAATGCCTATAGGATTTATGTCCATTCTAGGGACAGCTGGTTTCATATTGTTAGGCACGGGTAGAGCCAATGGGGCTCCCCTTTCGAAGAATGGCTGCGGCCTGTTAGCTAGATAAGGCTGGTCGTAGGGTTGCGAGTATGGAAGTCTTCGTGATAGTCTGCAATGTGCGACATCGTGGCCGAACCTACCGCAGTTAGCACAAGGTCTTGACCTAGGGTCTTGACACTCGGCTAGCAAGTGGTTTCCGCCACAATACACGCACTGGATGTGCGGGCGCGTTGGTCATCTCAACATGTCTTGTATCTTGGCTAATTCCATCTTGACCTCAGCCAAGCGTCTCGGTGGCCTTCCCCTTATCTTGGGATGACACGTTTGACCGCTCACTAGAGGCTGATGTTGTCTCTAAGCTTCGCGGGTTGGTCTCTTCTAGAGTTGAGCTCCTAGAGCTTCGCTCTTTCAGCTGGTCATCGACTCTGATAGCTTCCTCAAAAACTCTAGCCACCACATCCTGCTGCAAGCTTAAATTGCCTGCCAATGCCTTATATAACTCCTCGTCTCTAATTCCGCCGATGAATACAGTTGAAATTGCTTTGTCAATCGGTTGATCGCCTAGAGGGATTCTCTTAAAGAGACTTCCCACATGGGCCACGTAGTCGCAGATGTCCTCCTTCTCTTTCTACTTGACATTCATCAAGTGTACTAGCAGGTTATCAGAGTATCCGGGCTCGACGAACCTCTTGACGAAGAGATCCTTGAGATTATTGAAGTTGGCTCGTTCCACGGCATCCAGGCTTGTGTACCACATCCTACCCTTGTCGCCTAAGCAAAGCCCCAATGCTTGCGAACGTTGAGTCTGGTCGTTGAGGCCGTTGGCTTCGCAGACTTTCTCAAACTGCTCAACAAAGCTGTATGGATCGTCATGCGGTTGGTACTTATTGAGTTGCTTGGCAACAATCGGTGTTTGGCCTGGCTCTTTGAGCCCTGGTTTGCCCCTAATCCTGCAAGCAGAGACGTCGCTAGTGCAGTAGCACTCTGCTCTACTACGGTGTTATCGAGCATCCGTTTCATGAGGAGCTCGCTCAATGTTAGGTCTCCTTCCAGCACTCTCTCATGGTCTGTTCGGTTTCGACCAGCCAAGTTCAGCACTCGCTGCACCTCATTCAACTCCATGCTTTGCTTTTGGCTCCTAGCCTATTGATCCCTATTATAATCAGCTATGCCCTGCAATGCCTTGCGGGCTAGCCTTCTCTCCTCCTCTAGGTCTGCAATGATTGCGTCTGCTGTCCTACCGCAGAGCTCGTATAGGGCATGCGCATGGTAACTGCTCACCATCTGCTGTATAGCGTCTAGGAATACACTCAAATCAAGCTCCTCGTTAGACCGATGGTCTGAGCTTTCTTCCATCATGGTCAAATTCTTGCGCCTTGCTGCACTGTCGATCAGGTTGACTAGTCGTGACAGATCCTCGTTGTTGGGCTCCTTGCTTGGTTCTACCCTGCACTTCACTTGTTTGTCTATGTCTTGGGTCCTCTCCTATTGGTGGGTTCCTTGAGCGATTTATCTAGGTGAGTTCCTTTGATTGTTGAATACAAACTTAAAGTTATGATCACTTGGTGAGTGTATCGTTTCTCGTGCACTTGTGCCCAATCAGGCTTTCAGCTTTTTTAGGTGTGCTTCAAGTGCGGAAATTCCACGTGAGTGCTGCAAGCAATTCCTTGGCGTCTCACTCACTCTTGCTCGTGTTGGGCCTGATAGGCTTTGTCGCTCAAGTCCTAGCCATTCTAGTGGGTTCTAGGGTCTGCGCTGATTCTTACCGTTCACTAGGGGGTAGGTCGCTAGGGAGTGCTCCAGCACTGTCCCTTGGTCTTGACTCCTACGTCGGGAATTGCCTACAAGGCATTCGTCATGTCGTCCAGGAATGGGTTGCGCTTATAGTCGCTCATGGGGGTCGAGTTTTGATGTCTTTTCCCTTTTTTTTGTGTGTTCGACTCTGGGAATCAGACGTCTGATTTACTAGTGGCTCGATTCTAGTGGTCCAATTCCAGTGGTCCGATTTACCAATGGTCCTGGTCCGATTCTAAGAATCGGACCAAGTGGGTCCGAGTTGAGTAGTCCGAGTCTCAGAATCGGACAGGGGTTAGGTGTCCGATTTTAGAAAATCGGACAAGTGGTCCGATCGAACGGGATTGGTCCAAGTGTCCGATTCTGGGTGATCCGATTATGGTTGGTTCGATTCTAGGAATCGGACCGGACAGGGTGGTCTGATTGCTGACGTGTCCTAATTCATCCGATCGGACGGGGTTGGGTCTGAGTCCGAGCGTCTGAGTCCGAGTGTTCGAGTCCGAGCGTTCGAGTCGGACAGGTTGGTCCAATCAGACGGTTGTCCGAGCATCTGATTCTCAAAATCGGACGTCCGATTCTGGGAATCAGACACTGAGTTGGGCATCCGATTCTGCTGTCCCGACGAACTTTCGAGCACAGATTCGTCCAAAATCTCCAGATATCTATGACTATAGACCACAAAAGTCACCAGTAATGATATTGGAGTGGTGGGGGAGAGATCTATGTACCTGGGGATCGCCGAATGCAACGTCACTCCGTGCCCTAATCGATCGAATGGTCGCCCAAGCTCTCTCTCTCTCTCTCTCTCTCTCTCTCATCTGGTTGCAAATGAGGATTCCCTTGCCCTTCCAGAACTTATAGCCCTGCTGGTCATTCCCTGGATGCTACAGATCACTCTCCTAGCGATTCCTACACATTCAAATGCGCATTTCCTCCATTTTTCCCATGTTTTTTCCGATTTTCTCCCTGTTTCACAACAACAACCCTCTGCCTCTCGGGTGTGATTTCCTACTGTTAACCTACCCTAAACACAACATAAATGAAAAGCAAAACACTGAACTAATTTCTCCATGTTTTCCAATCATCAAACAACTAGAATATCCCAAAATACTTACCTGTTCTGAAGATCGAAAACACCCAACTTCCTACCTATCTCAAGCTCCGTTTTGGGGATGAATACCCTACTTCGATGCTTGATATGAGGCGCGCAAGTGCTCAAGCTTGAATCCGTTGGTCCCGGCAATGGAACCAAAATGTGGGAGCTTTCGCTCGATCACCAAGACCCATGGACCGCTTATTGTTTCAAGCGTTCCAAGCGAGCTCTAATGGCTATCTCTCACCTAGCCGACGCACTGTCAATCCTACGAGTGTTGTGAGTTTACCTTGATGCCCGATCGAGTACCCTCCTCTCTCTTGCACTCCGGTAGCTCCACGATTCTTGATGCTAGCTCAAGCATCCTCAAGCCTCCTTCATCTCCAAGCTCCATTCTCCATAGCCGCACGAGTAAGAAAAGAAGAGAGAAGAGAAGAGAAGAAGAGGAGAGGAGATGGTGAAGAGCTTCACCCTCTTGATCCCTCACTCTCACACACACTCACTCCCTCACTCCCTCACACTCTCACACTCCCTCTCTCAAGAGCACACACAACCAAGAAGGAGAAAAGAAGAGAGGAAGAAGAAGACTCTTTTTGCCACACACCCAAGAATGAGCTTCTCATTCACTTTTCAACTTTATATACAAAGCCCTAAATCCTTTTTGGGCGGTCATCCCCTTTTTCCTCTTTTACATGGACGGCCTAGCCTAGGCCCTTTTTCCCATTTCCCACCATTCTAATTTATCCTATTCCCAACTAGTGCGTACACTTTGCACAGGAGCGAGCCTGGCACTCTTTTACAAAGATTCGGGGGCACTCCCACATTTTAATGGTGCGCCTTTTTTCTCTTTTGTTGTCTGGGGCCAACACTAAGGCTTTCTGAGGGTCGTGCTTGAACATTTAAATTTTTCAGGGACTAGTTAAAGGCACCTTTTTCTGCTTTTATCTTGTGCCTTTTTTGCTATTTCCGTTTTTCCATTCATTGCTCCTCTGTGCTGTGGGAAACATGGTAACAGTGTAGCAAGAGGGCAGTATATGCTGTGGGATAGGGCTTTAGCCCTTGGTTGCTCTGTTTTTTTGATTTGAGGCCATTTCGGGGCCTGTTTTGGAGGCGGAAGTTTTCTGCACGCACTCAGGAAAAGGCCCCGTTTTATGCTGTGCGACCACTGTTCTACAGGTCGATGAAAAGTTACCGTAGAAATTGCATCGTATGATTGTGCACAGAGACATTGGGAGTTATAGAATCATCCTTGTTGCTTGTTGATGCAAAATCGTCACTAGGAAGTGACTGTGTGGTCAAATACCACTTTCGTCAGTTTTGTAGATTTGCCCTTGTGAGGCTAAAGCTATGTTTTTTTACAGTGACAAAATTTTTTGCAGTGTTCTGTAATGGCGTCTGATTCTCTTTCACAGATTGTCACTGAAAAGCTTGACAAGAACAACTTTCAAGCATGGACGTTTAGAATGACGAATTTCCTTATGGGAAAAGGATATTGGAAATTTGTTGTGCAGGAAATGAAGAAGAACCAGTTCTTCCTTATGTTCCCAATCAATAGGAAATGCAGGCATTTAAAGGATGGCATGAGAGAACTCCATATTTGAACTTCTTGCTCCAAGTTTCAGCCCCGTGATCGATTTATAATATGGTTTCGGCTCTATATGGTCTCTCAGTCAGTTTCAGGGTCTACAGGTTAAAATTTGAAAAAATCCAAATTTGGCCTAACAGGTCCAAATTGCAGGAGCTGAATGCCCGATTTGGCCCATCTGAGGGCCGAGTGTCTGAGTGGGCCAAGGGCTAAGTGATGAATTCGGCCAAGCTGAATGTCAACTTGTCTGAGTGGGGTTGGGCCGAGTCAGCAAGGTCAAGGGCCAAATTTCAAAGTTGGTCTGAATGGTTGATTCGGACGGGCCGAGCGGTGGGTGTCCGAGTTGAGTGGGCCGAGGGCCGAACTTCGACGCGTCCGAGTCGAGTGGTCCGAGTCAGGTGGTTTGAGCGGTAGTGGGCCGAGGGCCAATTCTGGGACTCAGCCTAGAATCGTCATCACTCGGACTGACCGAACGCGATGCAACGATAAATCGCTAGAATCACACGATTCAAGTCATGGCCTATCACACACACCTCCAGATCAAAGCTATGGATGGAGGGAAAGAGTTTTATACACCTCGAATAGCCAATAAACTCCAAAATGCAAATTGGTAACCGAATCAAACCCTCACGCCCTGTAATGAGAGCAGAGACCCTAATGCTTGTTTTTCTTCTCTTTCTTTGTTTTTTCCTGCCCTAATACATCCAAAACAAAGCATATACCTACAATACTCCAACATGCTTTTCCAAATCCAAAAAACCAAAAACCTAGTTGCTAAGGAGATTGAATACCTCTTCAAACTCCCTCACTTCCTACTTATCTATCTTAAGCACCGGTTCGGGGAAGACCCTAATTCCATGCTTGATTCAAAGCGCGCAAGCGCTCAAGGCTTGAATCCGTTGATCCCGACAATGGAACCAAAATGTGGGAGCTTTCGCTTAACTGCCAAGGCCCACGGACCGCTTATTGCTTCAAGCGTTCCAAGCCGAGCACTAATGGCTACCTCTCACACAGCCGATGCACCATCCATATCTATGGGTGTAGTGAGCTTACCTCCATGCCGATCAAGTTACCTCCTCTCCCGCGCACTCCGGTAGCTCCACGATCCAAGTGCAAGCTTCAAGCGAGCTCCATCCTCAAGCTCCATGCTCCAAGCTCCATAGCCAAGAGAAGAGAAGAGAAGAGAAGAGAAGAGAAGAGAAGAGAAGAGAAGAGAAGAGAAGAGAAGAGAAGAGAAGAAGAGAGGAGAAGATGGAGAGCTTCTCCTCCCCAGTCCCTTGCCCTCACACTCTCACACTCCCTCTCTCAAGCACAAGCTCAAGCAAGCAAGAAGAAGAAGAAGAAGAAGAAGAAGAAGAGGAGAACCACTTTTGGCCACACACAAGAATGAGCTTCTCATTCACTTTTCAACTTTATATACAAAACCCTAAATCCCTTTTGGGCGGTCATCCCCTTATCCCCTTTTTTACATGGTCAGCTGTGGCCTAGGCTCTTTTTCCCATTATCCTTCTATCTTCCTAGCTTCCTTTCCACCACTCGTCTACATTTACAAATTGCACGGGTGAGAGCTCGTGCCGATGCTCCTTAAGTTAAATCATGATGCGCTTGCGCTCTTTTACAAAAGTATTGACTTGCGCTTTTCCTTGTGCGCCTTTTTCCCTTATTTAGGACTTTTCTTGCGCTTCTTGTGTTTCTAGATTTTTCTTGGCACGCCTTCGTCTTCCGTTTCACTTTTCCTTGGCCTTTGTCTTCTGCTTTGGCTTTTGCAGATTTTCCACCTTGTTCGTCTGATGGTTAACAATGGCTCCACATACCTACCAATCTCATTGGGCATCTTAGCCTTAAGGTCCTTCTACCCCAAACCACATGTGCTTCACAATATTTCATGGAATGGTCCAAGAAGCCCAAGAAGGGGGGCAAATAATCACTTTCAATAAGTTACTTGATAAAAATGCCTTTAGGCATAAATTGGAAAGTAATCTCAGTATGGAGGCCCACACATTTTGTGGCTCAAACACCTCCTTCACCAATAACAACGTCCTCATGTCATCGTACCCTCATATGGTGGTTCATAACTTTGATGTCTATGAGGTAGATCTGATTCATCACCTCACATTGTTCTCTTCTGTGGGGCTAAGAGAATCAAAAAATGCCTAATCACAATGGGTTGGTGCTTTATTCCTACTCTCAATAGTTTAAAGAGGTTTATCACCTCCACTACATATGAGACAACATGGTTAGTCAAAAACCTTGTCTCATCCTCTAAGGCATCTCATCTCTCAGAGAAGTGATCTACAACCTTAGAGCAAGCTAGTCTAGCATATCTTATGATAGCATACCTATTGTAGCAAAAGGACATCATGGAGACACACTCAATTGGCATTGATGTCTGATTAGAAAGGTTCCTTACCCTAATGGTGGAGATGTTGAGGTTTTCACAACCCATCTCAACATCGAGTAACATGATCACCTAGATCACCTCCATCAGTTACTTCCATGATTACCTCTATAAGTACCATGTTTGGATTACTCCTTCTACTGGTCTATTTTTAGATGTTTATCATTCCTTGGATGTTATCATATCATTTCTCTACTCCATGGATGCTCATGACTCATCCATCCACTTATCTATCCATCCAAGCTTCCACATATTGCTTATTCTATCCTTCTTTATCTCTCACTTTCATGAAAGCTCCATTGGTAACCCAATTTCCCCTTGGGCCACTTCTTATTACACATCCTTGAGCTCATCACATTTGAGTCACACATGTATTTCTTACTATGGATGTATTTTCAAAAAGCTCCAAATCACTTTGCATCTCCTCTCAAGGTTTCACAAGTTCAATCCTTACTTGGAGCTCATCCTTTACATCAAGCTGTCCGACCAAACTCCATTGAACAAGGCTCAAATTCATATATTGCTTTCAACATGGATATTTCCATGGGAACTTCTACAACACTTTCCCTAAGTTAAAGCAACAATTGTTCACATGGATTTATGACAAAATCAATATCCTACCTTGTTATTATCATGATGGTCCCTTGCATATGGACTGAATCCTCAAGAACATTGGTAGAAAGGCTATCCTCTATATTCAAGGTGAATCCTACTATTTTCCTAAGGGGGGATGTATTACTAGAAAAATAGTCAGTTACCCTTGAAATGTTTGTTTGTTAATCTCGTCTCTCTTAAGCTTAAGGGGGGATGTTGGATGGTAGTTTACCTACCATACAGATAAGCTTTGATAGGCTCAAGTACTTCCTTGACTAAAGGATAAAGTGGTCACCTACCACATGTAATAGCTCTCACCTACCACCCATTGATTGTGGATCTTACCTATCACTCCCTTGTACATGTATATAAACCACTCTATAGTAGCTTATCATGCATTATTTCTCTCATGGTAGAGCAATAGTACACTAGAGTAGAGCAAGCAGCATTCTTGCGGGCATTGTATATTGAAGTACTATTTTCCAACATTGTATTAGAGCAATTCCTCAACATGATATCACATTCACTTCTTTATTTTGATCCAAAGCTCTATTTTTCAACATGTATATAGAGTACAATAGTATGAGGGAAATACATCTCATCCTATCCTGATCATCTTCCTAAGGAAGGCATGATGTTTCATTGGGAGAATTTTAGTGAGTAGACCTGCAAAATTCTCATTGGTCACAAGATTTTTGCAAGCTGTATCTATTTATCCTCAACTATCTCTTTGATAAAGTGGTAACAAATCTCGATATGCTTGGTCTTTACATGAAAGATTGGATTACATGCTAGTTGGATGGGACTCATAGAGTCCAAATACAATGTAGGAGTCATACCATCAGTGATGCCAAGATCTACCACACTAGATGACCTAACTATAGAGCCTCCTTGTTGCAACCGGTGAGTACTCAGCCTCAATAGTAGACAAGGTCATGCATTTCTGCTCCCTAGACATCCAAGAAATAACATCTCCAATAAATTGAAGCCATATCCAATGCATGTTTTCTACTAGAGGCAAAGGACTTAAATCCCATGTATAGTTTTTCTGTAGTGAATCACAATTAGACTACATGGCTCTCTCCTAAGAGTGACTATTACCTCTACACATGGCCCCCTCATAAGTAAGGGGCTCATCATAATTTGTCACGATAACATAATCCATAAAGGGCTTGAAATGATCAGGAGGATGAGAGACTCTAGTAGAGAATCTCAAAATAGGTTGTGGAGTTGGTCCTCTCTATCCAACATCATGATCCTATGTAACATCAAGTCTTGGGTCATTGGAGCACTAATTTCATGCTATCTAGTCATGGACTATAGTACAACAAGAGGCTCCTCTTGAAAGATCACCTTGCATATCTCAACCACTTTCTCAGGCTACTTATGCACCTTATTCTTATGAAAAACAATATCATGGGTTGTGGATAACCTTGTGAGAATATGGATCCCAAAGGCAATAGCCCATCTGCCTATGTCATCATATCAAAGAAGGATACATTTTGGACTTTGGATTCAACTTGTTGTGTTTGTCTTTGGAAATATGATAGAAAGCCTCACATCCAAAGACTTGCATGTGTACATACAAGGGGGGTTTACTAGACCATACTTCCTTTGTAAGTCTACCACAAAGAGAAGTGCAAGTGGATCCATTAATAGCTCCCTTAGCTCAAAAGTATTATGGCAAGCCTGCATGACTAAGCATACCATGGGCTCTTTCTTGAATAGTTCTATTCATGCGCAATACCATTCTAGTGGGGTGGGGTGTATGGCACGGTCAAGTGATACCTAATACCCCTCTCATCACAAAGCTACTCGAATGCCTTAGAGACATATTCACCCCCATTGTCAAATTGTAGGCATTTCAACCTATACCTAGTCTAATTCTCAACCATAGCAAAAAAGTACCAAAACATAGGCAAAACATATTATTTTTGGCTAATAGGATGCAATACTAGATAGTAATTTTTATTGGCGTCACTTATGTGATATCTAGATGTCACTACAAGTGTTGCTATGGTTATGTTGCTTACATTTAACAATATTCTATGTGTCAATTAAGCAATGATGTGAGTTTCTTATGCAACACGTACACTTCGTTTAAATAAGCATCATATAAGTCACATCTAAACTTTGACATCACTTATACGATGCTCTAGTTTTCCCAAAAGAATGAGTGATAAGTTCATAGGAAAAATCTCTCTCTCTCTCTCTCTCTCTCTCTCTCTCTCTCTCTCTTATGTGTGCATAGTGATAGACATACAAACACATGGACTAGAAGTCCACACTATATATTGTCACCTCCGTGTACAACATATCCTTGGGGGCATTCTATATTTTCTACTTAATTATTCATCATTTCAAAAATTAAAGAATAAATTTGAATAGACAAGAACAACCAGAGTAGAAAGTAGAGTGAATATATGAATAATGTCAACATGTACAGAATAAGATATATATGATCTAAAAGCAAGATGTATATCAACAAAAACCATGGAGGGCTAAGATGTACAGAATAATGAATAATGTCAACATGTACAGAATAAGATATATATTATCTAAAAGCAAGATGTATATATACAATATCAACAAAAACCATAGAGGGCTATGTGCTACCATCATCATTGTCACCATGTCCTGTGTGATCATCATGAGGTGGTTGCCATGAGGATGTAGCACAAGCTTTCCACATACCCTACTCCTCCTCTATGGCAATCACCTCAGGATATCTCTCATAGTGAATATCTTGCATTAATATGAGTGAAGTTAGATTAGCCGACAATTAAAAAACAATTTAAAAATCATTTAAGCTTGAAAAGACACCTAATATTCACAAAAAGGCATGCTGGTGGAAGTGTCCTTTATAGGGCTTCATATCCTTAATATGTGGCCATCTCGATCTTTACTACATTGGGGGCACATCTATATTCTTTGGTCTAAACAAGAACATATCCAAATGTATATATTTTTCTCATTTTGACCATTCTATAGCTAGTATCTCTATACAATGAGAACTTCTAAGGATATACTTACAAAAGTGGCTTTGAAGCCATGTCTCCTCATGTGACCCAAGCAGGATGTATGCTCTCTTGCTATTCTAGATCGTGCTACCTCATAAACTAGTTTAGGTGAAATCAAAATGACATGAAATTTACATTAGATGTGAATACATATAATTTTAATTTGATATGATATTTAGATTGCAAAGTAACTTATTTCAATGACAAAAAGCATACTCTCTGATTCAAAAATGACACTCGTAGCCACATCTCTCATCAAAAGAAGGTCCATGACTCATGGAATCTTGCATGTCTCTTATTTTTAGGGACCATTGCATACTTGCTATTTGTATTCATGCAAGAAGAAACATTGTAGTATGCTAACTTTTTATTAACCACACTTATACGTTCTGTTAGTACTAGAGTGAGAATCAGATTCAACACAATGTGCTACGAGTGTGAAAAGTGTATTAAAGTTTAACCACTTTGTTTATATAGATTCGGATTCCTCTCACACCATCACCTTCGTATTACAACTATGGAGGTCATGTTGTTTTGTGATGTTATGCATCTAGCCCCAAAGACTCAACTATGGGAGATCTTCAAAATGATTTTCATTTCTTTTTCGTATGAAGTCATGTTGGGACAACCCTACCTTACAAAGACCCGCATGGAGACTAAGGTGATGGATGATGGCTCCACCTATGCACGAGTTCATAGCAAAGATGGGATGAGAGTAGTTAAATTTATGGCTGTATGTATCAAACATCAAAGAAATAGGGACTATTTGCGAGATACTCCTTTACCAGGTGGCAGATATGGATTTTTGTTAGGTATCCCTATCCTGTGGGACAATGGGAGTATGGGGTGGGCTCAGCTCTTGCCATCTGGCAATGCTATATTTACTTCTTGTTTTGTTAGTTTTTATGTGGATAGTTCAATCTCTTACCAGAGGGTTTAATGGTTTACTAGAGGGTTTGATGTGGATAGTTTACAAGATGATGAGGATATAGATGATGGGGTGGGAAGAAAAGTATTGAGGGAGACAAGAATTTACAAGATGATGAAGATATAGATAGCTTTTTTTGATGTCTTAACTTATGAAAATACAATTGCAAAACTTGAGACCATATTGAAAACTAGAGACTTGGATTATTCTAGTGATCTCTAAGTGCATTCCTTGGGGATGTATTGTGTAATTGCTACATTTATGCAGTTAGAGATTAAGGCATTTGAATCAAATGGGTACAGAGCTGCTTATGTTCAATCTGCAAAGTTTTATGGGATGCATATACCACAAGATTTGAGACTAGGAGAACAGATAGAGGCCAAGGTGTTCAATAAGTGTGTAAGAAAGTTAAATCAATTGTAGGTTCACTACCCTTAGAAAGTGAGGGTTAGATGAGGAGGGCTATATGTGAAAAGCACGGATCTAAAGCATGGCAGTAGCTATGGAGGATGGAAGATGAAGACAAGAATCATGTTGACATAGACAAGTAGAGATCTAACTGTTACACAAGTGAATTAGGTTCCAAGATGGAAGCTTGGACTCATAAAGACAATCTTGTGTAATGGACTGACAAAGACAAGACACTTAACTAAAAGTACAAAGTATCATGACATTGTATTCATTCAATATGAAAAGTGGTAGTCAAGTACAATGCTTTATAGTTGTTGGATGGCTACAGTTTTCCTCTATGTGCATATGGGATTCAGTCTGCCTACATGTCCTAAGCCCAGAACTGCCTCATACAAAGAGGCTACAATAGGTGTGATTGCAAATATCTCAACACCCCTCCTCAATTACAACCAAAAAGTACAAAGTGTGTAGAGACTTTAGTAAAAGCAACACCTCCAAAGTGTGGGCACACCATAAACATGGCAAAACACCAGAGGCTGTCACAGAAAAGGCTAAGTGTGGGTACCACAAACATGATGATCATCCAGAGGCTGTAGTAGGGGCCTTACAGAGGCTGTAGTACAAGGCTACATGAGGAATTTGCAAGCTTATGATAAAGACATTTGGGCTAGGAAATACAAGGCTAAAAAGGTCAGTAAAAAATAGGATCAAGGACCATGAGGCCCTTGCGGCTTTTAGCATTTCTTTTGAGATAGATATTCGATTCATTGCAGTTCTTCTTATCTAGCTTCATGTACTTGTACTTCACTTTGTTTGCCACTTCAAAGTCTTCATGATTTTTATGCTTCTTCTTCTTATTCTTTTTCACTTTGTTCTTTTGGTCCTCTTGATCTGCTTCTTCATTGACTTTGCTTGCACAAGTTGTATTAGTCTTTATGTCCATGTCTCCCTCAAGCAAATGTATCATCATCTTTGAGGCAGCAGAAATGTCTTCAAAATCTTCAAATAAATTCATCGATTGCTCTTCAAAACAAGTAAATCCATCCATCCTTGCAAGCAAAATAAACAAGTCTTCCATGTAGTTGAATTGAGCAACAAGAGTAATATTACTCTTCATGAGAAGCATCTTCATAAAAGACTTGATTTTGGTCATTCCCATGATGGAAATCAGCTTCAAATGACTAAGAATAACCAGCAATCAGTTGATATTTGTATGTGTCAAAAGACACAAGCAATGGTAGTGAAGTATCAAAAGATACTAGTTTGAAATTTGATGTTTGTTGCTTGAGTTTGACTTGATGATCTTAAAAAACTCTTCATAGCTTCCCCTCCTTTCTAATTTGATAGTTGAATACTTGCTGAAAAATTTAGATTAGAGTGGCCTTGGCTTGGTTTAAGTGGCAGGAGAGAGAAAATGAAGGAAAAATGAGCTTGAAGGTAAGTGGCTATGGATGTCCTATCAAAATAGGGACTAGCGACTGGTAAATGAGCTCCCACGAGCTCCATAGGTCTAATCTTCTCAAACCCTTTGAGATGCAGGACCTTCAATAATGGATCTAACTCCCCTTAAGAGGGTTTGTACTCGTTTTGCCCGAGTTGAGAGATCTAAGCCTTCAAAGTGGTTGCTGTCAAAACTGCACCTAGATTTTGGAAAATGCAAATTCCGGGTCTGGTGTGCATTAATCTCCTTGATTTTTGTGCCAAGAAGTTGTGCCTTGACCTGAAGAACAACTCTCAAGATGAAAGCTTGAAGAGATATGGCCTGGTTGATGAGAATGGCTGCTCCAACAGAGGTAGGTAGGTGCTGTCCATAGACATAGTTATGGCAGTGACTCTGAAAAGAGGCAATGCTGAAGCTATAGTTGCCCAATATCAATGATCAAGGTGCCAGGGAGGAGCTATGGAAGTAGAAAAACACTTATCTAGAAGTAAGTTTAGAGAGATTTGGCCTGTGCAGAGAGATATAAAAGCTTCAAGTTGACAGGGTGCTGTTGGCTATGGCTGCCATGGAAGCTTCTTTGAAGGTAGGAATGCAAATGAAGTTGGAGATAGGGTCTAGTACTCAAACTAAGCTGAGCAAAGATGGAAAGGATCTGAGAGGAGTGAAAGGAGAGTTGGGCCATGCTCAACTGAGCTCTTATACCATGTGAAAAGCATTGATCTAGAGCATGGCAGTAGCTATGGAGGATGGAAGATGAAGACAAGAATCATGTTGACATAGACAAGTAGAGATCTAACTATTACATAAGTGAATTAGGTTCCAAGATGGAATCTTGGACTCATAAAGACAATGTTGTGTAATGGACTGACAAAGACAAGACACTTAATTGAAAGTACAAAGCATCATGACATTGTATTCATTCTATATGAAAAGTGGTAGTCAAGTACAATGCTTTATAGTTGTTGGATGGCTACAGTTTTCCTCTCTGTGCATATGGGATTCAGTTTGCCTACATGTCCTAAGCCCAGAACTGCCTCATACAAAGAGGCTACAATAGGCGTGATTGCAAATATCTCAACACTATAGGGCAGCTGCAACTAATCATATCCAAATTATAGATTGCTAAGAGAATGAATAGCTCAACTAGTAAAATCCTCTTCAAAATCATCCACAATCAGACAAGCACCAACATTCCTTATCATCACTCTGTTTACCAATTGCAAATCATGTATAAATCTCAAATCACCATTATTTTTAGGAATAGTAAACTAATGATTCAAATAGGACACTAAAGAAGATTCAAGAATGCCCATTCGAATCTTCTCATTTAGTAACTCTATCAACTTCGGTAGGTGTGTCTTTAGCACTAGAATGGCCTGAAGATTCTAGAGAATATTGGGAATATTAAAGATAACCATTAGAGCCACTACCTCTGGATCAACACACTCATGAAAAAGAGAAAATAACCTACCATACTTTGCCAACATATCCATAAAGCATTGCCTCTCTACAGGAAGCAAAAACTCATCATTCCCAATTTTCAACTCTATTAATGTCTCTCCTGAGAACTTGTGACCAATCTGTCCAAGATCTCACAAACTTGGCCCTTAGAGAGCAAGGACTTAAACACTATGAAGACATCATTAGGCCTTTTCCAGATGTGTAATTTACCACAGGGAGCCACAAATTCAATGGCTTGTATGATGAATGCTATGAATGGGGTCTTGCATGACTTCATTCCACAGTTGACTATGCCTTTTTTGGATAAAGTACCTATTAAACACTATGTAGAGGAGGAAAAAGATGAGTCTTTGAATGCTTCTGGTTATAGATGTTTTTTTCTTGAGCATATTATGAACTGTGATAGGATTTTGAATAGATTGGAGGAGGTTAACTTGACCTTATTAGGAGTGAAGTCTATTTTTGGAGTAAATGAAGTGCTTATAGTTGGACACATGTGTGGTTATTATGACAAGAAGCCATCTCCAACTAAAGTGGATGCCATAAAAAGGACTGTAGAGTTTTGCACATCCATTTTTTAGGTGAGAAGATTTCTTGGATCATGTGTGTTTATATGATATGGATTTCACATTTTGCCCATGTTCCAAATGTTTTGTATTAGTTGCTTCATAAGGGGCAACAATTCTGTTGGACTAAAAGTCCTACTAGAGCTATGAGAAAGCTCAAATAGTTATTGTATCTTGCTCCAACTCTCAAGAAGGTAGATTATGCTTGTGGGAGACCTATTATGGTCACATATGACATTAGGCCTATTGGGATAGGATATGGGATGTTTGGCCAAGATGATAAGGAAGGACATAGGTATGCATTTTGCTTTTGGAGCAAAGGTCTTGAATGAAAGGTAGTGCAAATATCCACAAATCAAGCGAGAGCTTTGGGGTGTTGTGACCTCACTCAAATGTGATAAGAAGTATTTTATTGGTATTTCAGTGATTGTGGAGACTAATTCTTGCCTCTTTTGGGGATGATTACTAGTTGTTCAACCCCTAATATAGCGATGCTTCATTGGATTGTATATATCAAGTCACTGTATTTGGAGTTTAAGCACGTTGCAAGAAGAGAGAATCTAGTGGGTGACATGCTTTTAAGGGCTAGGTTTGAAGATGAGGAGTCACTTCTTATAGAGGTTAAAAATTCAGCCTAGGTTGATCACTCGTGCCATGTATCTTTCTTTGAAGTTTTTTCAGAAGAGATTTATTCAATTGAGTTGTTGCAAATTGGATGGTATTTAAGTATGCTCACTAAACAGGCTGAATGGCCTAATATGGATTATAGGAAGATTAGGCATAAGGACTATAGTTTTGTTTTTTGGGATGGGTTGCTCTGGAAGTATCTAAAAAAGAGGAGGAATTACCTTATGTGTTGTTTGTGATAAAGCTATGTAGTTGCAGGTTATACGTGAATTTCATAAAAGTCTATAGTCTGGTTATAAAGGAGTATGGGCTACTTATGAGAATATTAAAGGGCACTATTGGTGGAAAGGGATGTATAAGGATGTGTCACACTTTGTGGAGACATGCAAGGAGTGTGTGTTGTACTCTTCAGTGCAGTATAGAGATGAGTTGCATCCGATATATCCACTTTTTATGCACTACAAGTGGGTTGTTGATTTGATTACTATGATAATTGGAATTTGATAGATAAGGTATAATGTGCTTGCAAGGGAAGATCTTAATAACCAGGTTGAGGGAAGAGCATTAAGAACAAATCCTACTAGTGTCATATGCAGGTTTTGCTTGAGGACATATTTTGCAAATATTGTTTTGTGGGTAAGATTAGTACAGATCATAGAGAGTTGGATGCAGATGAGGCTAGGGAATTCTTCTCTAGACATGTTATCAAACTGGCTTTGACATGTGCATATAATGTGGAAGGAAATGGGAAGAGCAAGAGAGGTCATCCACTTGTAGTGAAGGCTTTAGCCAAAGATTTTGGTGGAAGGATTGGGGATTGGCCGAGGATATTTCCCTATGCTTTTTAGACAAATCATACTACTCATAGTGTTACCACAAATTATATGCCTTTGGAGTTGATGTATGGGCAAAAGCCAATTATGCTGACAAAGGTTTGTGCACTTACTTGGAGTGTTTTACATTGACATGAGGATATGTCTAGAGAGGAGCTCTTAGCTCTTCACATAATGGTAACTTGAGTGAAGGATGGAAGATGTATAGTGTGCAGTGCAAAAGCTCAAAGAAGATAGGTTGTGGAATAAGAATAGGTTTGATAGTAAACATAGACACACCTAAAGCAATGGAAGAGGGAGATTGGTATTGGTGTATAATAACAACTTGGATAATTAGCATAGTACTATTTCAGCATAGCACTATTTGCAAGATGGTGAGAAGGTGGTTTGGGCCTTATAGAGTGAAGCATGTATAGGACAATGCTACTTATGAGCTAATTGAGCTTGATGGGATAGTCTTGAAAACACCTATTACAAGCAAGAGGATCAAGATCTTCAAGAGGAGAGATAAAGCTGAAAATGTAGTGGAAATTTTACTTGAGCATGAGCCTATAGCTCGAGAGCTTGATGAGGATGTAATGGATGATATTATAGAAGGTGATGCTATCTTAGCTATTGAGGATGAGGAGCTCGACTTGTTTATAGATCTTAGAGGAGATGAGGATGAGTAGATGTGGCCCATGTGGGGGATGAGCAGGTTTGGAGGGGGTGGATGTCTTGATGTTGTGCATCTACTCTTGAAAAATTGTGCAAAAAGGATGCTTAATGATTGTGTTTAGGTAGAATAACATTAGCGTCACCTCAACATGTCTAGATTGTTTAGTGAGATAGCTTGCACAAAGACTAGAAGTTTTCTTGGAGCTTCGTCCATTGCTTTATGGATGTCTTGTTTGATGAGAAGTTGAAGAAAGAGTTGGGGTGCTGTGGAGGTTACTTGGGGACTCACATAAACATTGGATGGCCTTCCGCTCCCTAAAATAGTCTAATTCTTTGAAGGGCACTAGGAGATAAGCACCTAAAATCACATATGGACATGAGGAGTTGGAGTATGTGGATTTTCATACATACAAGGGAGTCTTATTCACAAGGCCCACCTTTTCTATACAAGAGGCAACAAACACTAGATTGACTTGTGGATACACAATACTAGGTGGTCCAGAGAGAATGTGCTCATATATACTGTGAGGTGTCCGCTAGTCCCAATCCACGGCACACCTTTTAGTAGTCCATCAGTGGGTTTTCCCATAAATGATGCTGCTCGGTGCTCCCTTGGAACATCACGGGGTTGTCACTTAGGCCCTACCGAGTCTACTTTGCAACGGAAGAGTTCTGGCCGAACCCACTAGGATCGACCTGAAGACTTGGGTTCCTAAAATCGGATGGGTCTCCTAGTAGCCAGCTAGCGTCAGTAATTTCGAGTTCCACTTTTTAGAGGATTACTCGATCTGAAGCAAACTTGCCATTGCACTTGGTTCAAAGAGAATGGGAGACGGAGGGGAGTGCGGTACGTCAACCCTCCTGTCCATAAGGCAAAATCCCATTCTGGCCCCCTAAAAAAATGCAAGTCGGTTCTACCTAATGACTACTTGGTCAATTTATCGTCTTCCTATTTCTATATTCGATATAGAAAAGCTCCCAGCTAACCGGGACCACCCTACCATTGGACAGACCCATCGGGGGTTACGCCCACCCGCTTTCCTCTGATGATGGGTCATCTTTAGTTTTTTAATTACCTACAACACATTTATTGGAACATATACAACCGGTTTCCTTAATTAGTCTATTAAGTCACACGTTCCTTCACATAATTTATCTCACTAACACGCATACAATTCGAATAGTAAAGCAAACTTCTTTATTATATTAGAAGTTTATTACAATTTCCATAATTCCGTCCCAGTGGAAGATACACAGAATTCCATAAGGACATTCTGTCCACCAAGATTCCACCCTCATAACTAGTATTTAGGGTTCCAAGATCCCATCCTAGGTCACGAAGGGGCTCGTCTAATTCTTGGAACAATGCAGGATTTACAGCCAGAGCCCCCTTTGGCACCTACAATTCCTACTGCCCGAGACTATCCCTACTGACAGACCTTTCCCCTATGGAGCCGGTCCAAGCCTCTCGTAGCGATAATCATGACCCCCTTGGAGTAGGGTCTCGCCGCTAGCTTGGGGGTAGCCTAGCGCGATCCTTCCTTTTATTCTGTTTGGCAATAATTTCAATCAAAAATCTAGATTCTAGCAAACACAAACAGTCCTTTCAAATATGTATCAAATAATGCAATGACAATCATCCCAACATGTAAATCACAGTTTCACATAGTCAAGGTAGACCTTATCCTAAGGTAACCTTTCATTCTAATGAGGATTCTTCTCCCCATAAAGAAGCGTTGAGTACACCTCTTAAAACATGTTAAGTAGGGCATGAGTTTTCCATTTGGATTCACTTATCCAACATAAGCAAAATCCCTTAAGGAAATGTATTGTGTCAATAACTCAATGAGATGATCTATAGGATTCCTAAATAGATAATCAGTTTCTATAACCTTCACTAATCAATTCTTAACCTCGTCGCATTTGATCATAACTTTATTGAATGTGCATAAAGACATATGTACAATAACCTTTGGCAATTTATTCTATCCTGATTCTATGCCTTAGTATCCCAACTATTCTAGCTACAAATCATAGTGATTAATCGTTTTATGCTTGAACTAATATGTCTTTCTAGATGAGTTATCAGTTTAATGTGTAAGTGAAGAATATGAAAGCTAATATCTTATGTAATTATCTTATATTGAAAATTGATAATCTAGTAATGAATAACCTGGTTTGGCAGCATGGCGACATTAGGAACTTCATCTTTACTCGTGCTCGCATTAGCCACACCCGATGTTCCCTTTGTAGTGGCAATTCCTGCAACCTCGGGCACTCCCGTATCATTGGCAATACCCGTTGCTTGACCGGTTGCGTTGATCTCCATGGTTTTTCCACTTCGTCGCTTTGGAGCTATCGTCCACGAGTGGTTTGAGAGATAGGGAAGGTGGGATAGATTTTAGATGAGAGAGGGTAAGAGAATATGGCTTAGTTAAAGATCGAGACAAGGGATTTGAGCTAACTCTCTTCCTCTTCCTCTCTCTCTCTCTCTCTCTCTCTCTCTCTCTCTCTCTCTAGCTTCTCGCAGCCTCTTGAAGGAGTATTCTTCTTTCTCTCTTCTTCTCTCTCGCAGCCTCTCGAGGTCTCCTTATGTCCCTTATGCCTCTCCCATGCCTCATATTTATAGTGAATTGGAGAAGAGGGCTTGTGGTTGAGAAGTGGAGCTCTTTGTGGAGGGGGATCTTGGAAAGATCAGTGATCTGATGCTCAGATCATAATCTGATGGTTCCATTGGCTTCGAAAGGGGGGTAAAACTCCAAGATACTTGGTTAGAAAGCTCTCAGTTCACTCCTTCTTCTTTTCTCTGTTCAAAGTGCTGTCTATTGCCTGTAAACTGCGATCGTGGCGCGCGAGATTTCGCCAGTCACTTTTCTTTATTTTTCTTTTTATAAAATCTTCAAACTAACTAACACATCACTTGCTTTTTTCTTTTAAGTGACATCTAGTTCTAGAAATCTCCATATCTCTTTTTTTAAATAAAAAAGTAAGATAATCTCTAAAATATCTAAAATATTCTAGTCTTGTCCAAAAGTCTAATATTTTTAGACCATCCAAACTATACAGATTATCCTAGTGATTAATATAACTCATAAGTTTCGTTGACGCTGTAATTTACGTGAAGGGTGGCTACGGTCCCTGCGAATCCGAGAAAAATATCGAATTTATGACTCTTGATTTTTCTAAATAAAATATTTTAAGTTAAATAAAAATTATTAATAATTAATGTTAGTTAGTTTTTACCTTAGTTGGTCTTTAGTTAATAACCTTACTAACTTATTAATTGACTAACTAACTTTCGAACTAACCAACTAACTTTTATTGTGTGGAAATATTACATCCTTCAAGCACAAACAAGGCATTCAGCCCTAATATCAAATTTCTAAGAAAACCATTCCTTTATTCCCATGGCGACTTGTCATCACAGACCCTTGCCATGCATTAACCATAAGTAATAAGCACTTGGAATAATCATCCAAACAACAACTAACAACTAGTTGAATGTAAAAGCATTTAGGATGTTGCTCGATCAATCAACAAAACCAATTGCATTCTTTTCAACCAATGCAAGAATAGACAATATGACATTTCCATCGTATATTTGGTCTCCCCCTTGGGATCTAAGAGCAATACTATGCAAACATGATCTTAACACTTCCTTCCTTTGGGTAGGGCATATGTTAAGGGTTCAAACACTATTCATGATGTAAGTTCTATAGGTCACTTACCTTGATCGATAACCCAACCCTGAATTTGGATTGGCAAAAGTCATTGTTATCCAACGGATCTCAAGACATCCTAGTTTTAACCCTTATGATCAATTTCTTGTACTAGCTCTTAGTCAAGTCATGAGGTAAATAGAAAATTATCCTCATATATCAAACATGTTATAGGCATAATGTGTGAATACTTAATAAGATAAGTACGAGATTATCTCAAGTAATTAGACTCTAACATGCCTTGCCTTGAGCTAGAATATAATTCTTCTTAATATTTGGGCTCTTAAGCTAAGTACTTTTGAAGTATCTAAACTTTCAACTAGTACTTTCTATTCATGATTCTCAATGTCATATTCTTTTACTAATTATGCTATTTGTAACCCTTGACTATACTTTAATCTAGCACTTGTATGCACAATCTTTTAATGTCATTCTTTTGACGACTATGGCATTCATAACGCTTGACTAATTCTTCCTTGTAATTGCTCTACTGGCAAATAAGTCATATGTACCTAGGTGCAATTATCTTCCCTTGATATATGGACTTCACAAACTCCATCTTCCGAGTAGGTGAGATGAAATTTATCCTTTTCCATGACCTATTCTCGTGCAATAGTATGGAGCCTAACGTATCTCATACGAAAATCAAAGCAAGCATCTATCAATTTGAAAATACATTACTTACGACCAGAACCGCAGTTGGATTGATAGTGATGCCTTTGCCCGAAGCCTTATTGCTGGTTGCACGATTGTCATCCACACGCGACATTCTTTGCTTGGAGGCCATCGTCCGCAAATAGACTCAAGAGATTAAGAAGGTGGAGTAGATTCAAGATGGGAGAGCGTAAGAGAAGATGGTTAAGTCGAGGATTGAGATAGAGAGAATTGAGCTAATTCTCTTCCTTACAGCCTCTCGAGGCGACTCTTCTCTCTCTCTCTCTCTCAAGCTCTCTTTCAAGCTCTTCCTCACAATCTCTTGTAGGGGTATCCTTCTCTCTACCTCTCTCTCGTAGCCTCTCGGGGTCTCCTTATGCTTCTTATGCCTCTCCCATGCCTCATATTTATAGTGAATTAGAGAAGAGGGCTTGTGGTTGAGAAGTGGAGCTCTTTGTGGAGGGGGATCTTGGAAATATCAGTGATCTGATGCTCAGATCATAAATCTAATGGTTCCATTGGCTCTGAAAGGGGGGTAAAACCCCAAGACACTTGATTAGAAAGCTCTCAGTTCACTCCTTCTTCTTTTCTCTGTTCGAAGTGCTGTCCACTGCCTGTGTACTGCGATTGCGGCGCGTGCGATTTCGCAAATCCTCTCTTTATTTTTTTCTTTTTATAAAATATCCAAACTAACTAAAATATCACTTGTCTTTTCTTTTAAATGACATCCAGTTCTAAAAATCTCCATATCTTTTTTTAGGATAATATCTAAATTATCTAAAATATACTAGCTTTGCCCAAAATCTAATGTTTTTGGACCATCCAAACTATACACATTAACCTAGTGATTAATATAACTCATAAGTCTCGTTCACATTGTAAGTTATGTGAAGGATGGCTATGGTCCTTGCCAATCCGAGAAAAATATCGAATTTACGACTCTTGATTTTTCTAAATAAAATATTTTAAATTAAATAAAAAGTATTATTAATTAATATTAGTTAGTTTTTACCTTAGTTAGTCTTTAGTTAGTAATATTATTAACTTATTAATTGACTAACTAACTTTCGAACTAACCCACTAACTTTTATTGTGCGGAGATATTACATCCTCCTCCCCTTAGAGAAATCGAGATGTCCTCATCTCCAGAGAAACATGGGGTATCATTTTGAAACCTATGGGTTATGGACCCACCATGCTTTCGTTGTGCTACTCTGATCTCTCACAGACATACGGTCTTTTGAAAAAAACAACCTATGGTATTTGATATATTTGAGTCTTGGTTACAATAGAAAATTTATTGTAGTTACATCTCATGGATATCTTCTAGGTTTTTCCTAAGCACTTGGTATATTCTAGATCACTGGAGCTTGTATGGATTATTTCTTGTAAGCTCAAGTTCTCTTCGAGTTCCATTGGGACAATTGATGTAGTTATGCCCAATGTTGTGGCACTCGAAGCATCGGTGTTTAGGGTGCTTTGGACATTCCCTTTTGAAATGACCTAACTCCTTGCAATAGAAACAGCGCGGAGATCTATCACTTGCGGTCACAAGGTTCTTGGTTGTCCTTTGCAGGATTTTCTTCTTTAGACCAAAGTGTCCTAGGATTCTTTTAGCAGATTGGAGTGGTCCTTTATCTTGGAAACTACATTTCCAGATTGTCCTGTCCTTAGTTCGGGACTGAGTTCCATGGACAATTGGCTTTGCTTGTAATACTAAAGAATACTTCCAAGCTTCGACATTCTGGTAAGACCAAATCTATATTAGTTGAGAAGAAATGACTTAAGAGAAATTTATTGCACGTTATAACTATCACTCCTTGCCAAAGTATCTCTAATCATTTGCAAGTTCTAGGCTCAAAATAGATGCAACTCATAATACTCAAGTTAACTGTAGTTACAAGAGTAAAGTTTATTCCAATACAAGTTGTATTTCATGTCGACAAAATTTCTAGGATTTCTAATAATCCTGAAGTGGTGTAGTAGGTTCTAAGTCTTGGTCTTCATTTGATTCCTCTATATATCCGAAGACTGCACTTGTGTAGCTTCGTTTTCTTGGAGGCTCCATATCTTTTGGACTTAAGTCAGAGCAGTCTACTTGGACATGTCCTAGTTCATTGCAATGGAAACATTGGCGGTAGGGACATCTCCTACGGATGTGCCCTATTTCTCCACATGTATGGCATCTCTTACCCAGATCTCGGGAGTCATCTTTACTAGAATTTTTTGATTTAAATTCTTGGACGATTGGATTTGCTCGGAGTAATGCATCTTGCAAGTCAGTTGGGCGCATTGCTTCAAGACGGTGGTTCAGAGGAGTGTTTAGGCCATGGCAAAACTTGGATACTTGCTGCGCAATATCCATAGTTGGTGCGTATTTTAGTAGGGTTCAAACTTTGAGTAGTAAGCTTCCAAAGTTAATTCTAGTTGCTTTAGCTTGAAGAATTCATTCATCTTCAAAGTTTGGTAGGTTGGCGGAAGGTATCGTCTGCGTACAGCATCTTTCAGCTGAACCCAAGTAACAGTGGCTTCAGAAACACCTTCATCTTTGCACCATTGCTTCCACCATAATCGAGCCTGGTCAACTAAAGTTTGGCTACCATTTCTTGATTGGTAGAGGCAGTTCCCGAAGCAAATAAATAGTCATCCATCGACTCAATCCATATCTTTGCCTCTGCTGCGATGTCTATCCCTTCTCCATCAAACTCGAGTGCCTTAATTGGCTTGAGAAAGGATTTCTTCTCTTGCATGTCAATATTCGTGGGTGCAGAAGGTGCCTAACAATCAAGCCATACTGCTCAAGTTATTTTGTTTAGGATATGTCTACAAACCATACATTAATCAATCACGTATCATTACAAAATTTCGCTTTGATACCAGCTATGAGGTGCCCGCCCATCGGCTTTCCAGGCACTCTTTTAGCGGTCTATCGAGAAATGAATCTAAGTGTTGCTGCCCGGTACTCCTAGGGAATGTTCCGAGTTTTGTCGCCTAGGGTTTTCCGAATCCGCCTCGCAATGGAACGTTCACGACCGAACCCACTAGGATCGACCTGAAATTCGGGTTCCTAGTTGTCAAGGTCTCCTATTAGCATTCTAGCATCGGGTTTTGGACATCCTACTTTACGCAGAGATACCCAATCCGAAGCAGACCCATGTCGCACTTGGTTCAAAGAGAATGGGAAACGAGAGGGATGCGCTGCTCAACCTCTCTCTCCATAGGGCATAGTCCCATTCCGGTCCCCTAAAACGGCATGAATCGGGTTCTAACCTATCAATACCTAGAGGTGGAATGATGATAAAAACTTATGAGAAGCCTCCCAGTTCTTTGGGACCACCCTGCCGTACCCGTCGGGGTTTCGCTGTGAGGTGCCCGCTCATCGGCTTTACAGGCACTCTTTTAGCGGTCTATCGAGAAACAAATCTAAGCGTTGCTGCCCGGCACTCCCAAGGAATGTTCCGAGTTTTGTTGCCTAGGGTTTCTCGAATCCGCCTCGCAACGGAACGTTCATGACCGAATCCACTAGGATCGACCTGAAATTTGGGTTCCTAGTTGTCAAGGTCTCCTGTTAGCATTCTAGCGTCGGATCTTGGACATCCTACTTTACGCAGAGTTACCCAATCCGAAGCAGACCCATGCCGCACTTGGTTCAAAGAGAATGGGAAACGAGAGGGATGCGCTGCTCAACCTCTCTGCCCATAGGGTATAGTCCCATTACGGTCCCCTAAAACGGCATGAATCGGGTTCTAACCTATCAATACCTAAAGGTCGAATGACGATAAAAACTTGTGAGAAGCCTTCCAGTTCTTTGGGACTACCCTGCCATAGGACGGACCCGTCGGGGGTTTCACCCACCCGCTTCCCTTAATAGCTTTAGTTTTCTAATTAGGTCCTATCACATTTATGTGCGACACTTAAAGTCAGCTTCATTAATTAAGCCTTTTAGGGAACAGGGCTCATTCGCATAACTTATAGCACAGACACGAAAACAGAGCAAAGCAATCTTTTGACAAACAAGTTCAAACAAGTTCCTTAACTTATCTTCAAGTTAATATTTGTCTCCCGCCCATACAGGAGAAATTATGTTTCGCTTCTGTCCAACAGAAGTATCCCTTCTGCCCTGCAGAAGTAATTGGTCCAATTCACATGGCACCACAAACTCAATCCTTTATCTAGAATAGGATCTCCCAACATGCCTAGATGTTGGGGGCCATGGAGGTCTTCAACTCCATTCTAGACCTAGCAAGGGGTGTCCAGAGCTCCAACTAACCCGCAAGCTGTCTAGGAGCGAAACATCATACCAGTGGTTGGCCTTTTCACCACTCAACCTTCGGCCCATGAATCGAGCAGTGCCCTCTCGGGTTAATACACGGTGCGACCATGGAGGTGATCCACCCGTACAATATATCCTTCCTTAATTAAATCCTTTAAGAATCAAGCACAAACAAGGCATTCAGTCTAATATCATTTTCCAAGAAAACATTCCTTTATTCCCATGGCGACTTGTCATCACAGACCCTTGCCATGCCTTTACCATAAATCACAAGCACTTGGAATAATTATCCAAACAACAACTAAAAACCAGTTGAATATAAAAGCATTTAGAATATTGTTTGATCAACCAACAAAACCAATTGCATTCTTTCCAAAACAATGCAAGAATAGACAATATAACATTTTCGTCGTATATTTGCTCTCTCCCTTGGGATCTAAGAGCAATACCATGCAAACATGTTCTTAACACTTCCTTCCTTCGGTTAGGGCATATGTTAAGGGTTCAAACACTATTCATGATGTAAGTTCTATAGGTCACTTACCTTGATTGATAACCCAACCCTGGATTAGGATTGGCAAAGTCATCGTTATCCGACGGATCTCAAGACATCTTAGTTTTAACCCTTATGATTAATTTCTTGTACTAGCTCTTAGTCAAGTCATGAGACAACTAGAAAATTATCCTCATATATCAAACATGTTATAGGCATAACGTGTGAATACTTAATAAGATAAGTGCGAGATGATCTCAAGTATTTAGACTCCAATAGGCCTTGCATTGAGCTAGAATATAGTTTTTCTTAATATTTGGGCTCTTAGGCTAAGTACTTTTTGAAGTATTTAAACTTTAAACTAGTACTTTCTATTCATGATTCTCAATGTCATATTCTTTTAGCAATTATGCTATTTATAACCCTTGACTATACTTTAATCTAGCACTTGTATGCCCAAACTTTTAATGTCATTCTTTTGAAGACTATGGCATTCATAATGCTTGACTAATTCTTCCTTGTAATTTCTCTACTAGCAAATAAGTCATATGTAACTTGGTGCAATTATCTACCCTTGATATATGCACTTCACAAACTCCATCTTCCGAGTAGGTGAGATGAAATTTATCCTTTCCCATGACCTATACTCGTGTATCGTACTATGGGGCCTAACGTATCTCATACGAGAATCAAAGCAAGAATCTATCAATTTGAAAATACATTACTTACGACCGGAACCGCAGTTGGATTGACGGTGATGCCTTTGCCCGAAGCCTTGTTGCTAGTTGCAAGATTGTCATCCGCACGTGACATTCTTTGCTTGGAGGCCATCGTCCGCAAATAGACTCAAGAGATTAAGAAGGTAGAATAGATTCAAGATGGGAGATCATAAGAGAAGATGGTTAAGTCAAGGACCGAGATAGAGGGAATTGAGCTAATTCTCTTCCTTGCAGCCTCTCGGGGTGACTCTTCTCTCTCTCTCTCTCTCTCTCTCAAGCTCTCTTTCAAGCTCTTCCTCACAATCTCTTGGAGGGGTATCCTTCTCTCTACCTCTCTCTCCCAGCCTCTCGGGGTCTCCTTATGCTTTCTTATGCCTCTCCCATGCCTCATATTTATAGTGAATTAGAGAAGAGGGCTTGTGGTTGAGAAGTGGAGTTCTTTGTGGAGGGGGATCTTAGAAAGATCAGTGATCTGATGCTCAGATCATAAATCTGATGGTTCCATTGGCTCCGAAAGGGGGGTAAAACCCCAAGATGCTTGATTAGAAAGCTCTTAGTTCACTCCTTCTTCTTTTCTCTGTTCATAGTGCTGTCCACTGCCTGTGAACTGCGATCGCGGCGCGCGCGATTTCGCAAATCCTCTCTTTATTTTTTTCTTTTTATAAAATCTCCAAACTAACTAAAATATCACTTGTCTTTCCTTTTAAATGACATCTAGTTCTAAAAATCTCCATATCTTTTTTTTAGGATAATATCTAAAGTATCTAAAATATACTAGCTTTGCCCAAAATCTAATGTTTTTGGACCATCCAAACTATACACATTATCCTAGTGATTAATATAACTCATAAGTTTCGTTCACGTTGTAATTTACGTGAAGGGTGGCTACAGTCCCTGCCAATCCGAGAAAAATATCAAATTTATGACTCTTGATTTTTCTAAATAAAATATTTTAAATTAAATAAAAATTATTAATAATTAATATTAGTTAGTTTTTACCTTAGTTAGTCTTTAGTTAGTAACCTTACTAACTTATTAATTGACTAACTAACTTTCGAACTAACCAACTAACTTTTATTGTGCAGAGATATTACATATACAATCCCAAGAACGTGACACTAAGTAGCGGCTCTTTGATATATTGGTCACATCCACACTACTCAGTGTGATGTAGCAAATAGGTGCCATGGAGATTCTTGATTGAGGGAGGGTTGGGGCCTAAAGACAATCCACTACTTTGATCACACAAGTCTATCCCTTCAAATTTTCACTCTCCATCACCTATCTTTGTGTGAGGAATGGCTGCCTAGCTATGGAGTTCCAAATCTAGTGTTTCTCTCTCCTCCATCTCTCTCCTCCAAGAGACCATTCATGCGAGAAATAGAAAGAGAAGAACGGGATGAAGAATGCTTGTCCGATGCATACCACCGGATTGATGCAAGATTGAGAGGATGCTGAGAAGTGATGTCAAGCGGTGTGTGGAGATTGGTGGTGGGTTTGATGGCTATCCACGCATTCAATTTTTGTGACCCATAAACACAATTTAGTGGTATGTCCATTTTATGAAGAAAATTTACTTGTTTTTGATATTTTATGGTTCAAATGAGGTGCATTGTATGAGCCTTATTTGACATGTCTTTGAGAGTTGCAAGTGATAATATGCAGAACTTATAGTTAAATGTGAGCATGATTAATAATTGAAAGCTCGAAATGTTGTATGTAAGTAAAAAATAAGGGTTTTTTTTTGTTTCAAGTGAAAAAATCATGTTTTTATGGGATGAAATGAAAGATAGTGATGAATCTCAGTAATCCTAATTAGGTTGAATTAAAAAGTAAAAAAAATAGTAATTATTGATAAATAAATAGAAAAATAGAGAAAAAAATAGATTTTACGCGCCAAAAATTTATAAATGTATTTGTGGGTGTATGATGGGCCTAAGGCATGAGGTTTAGCCTCATCATAGCCCCATTTCCATGTTATAGTGTGTAATTTATTACTTTTCAGATAAGAAAATGACATAAAAACAATCTCTATACCTACCACTACAAGCATAATATTAAACGACAGGGAGAGAGGGGGATTTATGAGTGTTGATCGTGGTTTTAATCTAATTTATTTGTTGTATTTCACATATAGGGTTCATTCAATTTAAGTGTTAAAGGGTTCAATAGCACGACTATGCTCGGTGTTGTCCCGTGTGCAACAAAATAAATACGCTAGTAGTATGAAAATCATGGAAAGAACTGGTTGTGCACACCCACATTGTCAATTTGATTAAATGAATTGTTTTTGCACTCATGGGCATTCACTTTTGCATCGCATTCCATATATATAGTATCAAACGAGAGTATCAGCTCCTAGATTGCATAGCACTTGGTTTCCTAAATGTTGACCTATATTGAGAGTGTGAGAAGTCCCAAGATGTAGGTTTATTATGTTTATTTCTTTGGGGATTGATTTAGTGAGGATTATACTTCATCTGTTGGAATGATTTTTATAAAGAGAGGACTATGTATCATACATGTTACATGTGTGAACGGTGCATTTGGGGGCCAATCTCCGAGGTGTAGAAGAGCCGTAGTGGGGCTGCGGTAGTTAGTCGAGGGGTGCTCCCTATGTATATGCTACGAGGTGCTAGACACATATTTGTTTGGGTACTCCCTGTGAGGAGTTGGGAAGAGATTTGTTGGACTATAAATAGTACAAATGCGTATTTAAATTAGATCAGTGTAGTTAACCTCTAGATGCTCCTGGCCGTGAGGCCGTGGGGTGTTTTGGTTGAGCATAGAAGCCTGCGGCTAGAGCCTTAGAGCCAGTGTCAGGCCCATTTTTGGTCCTAATAGATGGTGCATTTACTGGGAGTTGCTAATAAGTAGCGATTTTCAAATCTTGGTCGATAGGGACTAGTTGTTCAATGTATGCTAAAAGGCAATGAAATAGATCCAAAAGACTGTCAAGCCGAGATCTAGAAGCAAGAAAGAGTTGAAAGGGCTAGACAATGGGCTGAAATCATTTGGAGGTATTCTCCTCAACAGGGCAGCCTGTTATCCCTATGAGGGGGGGTCTTAGCAACCCTAATTCAATGAGCAATTCTTTAGGTGGAGGAGGAAGCTCTAGTACTTCCCGTCTTCCAATCGGTTAGCCCACTTTGAGTGGGGTAGTGATTCCACTAGTTTAGAGACTCTTAGCAAATCTGGTTGTTATCATGGCGCAACCTATTGCAATCCCTGTACGGACACCAGATTTTGCCAGCCTTAGGATTCCCTCTATCCATTTTTAATGGGTTAGCAAAGGAAGATGTGGAGCTCCATATTAGCAAGTTCCAAAGTTAATGTTCAACCACCCATCGAATTCAAGATGAGGGACATCTGATGATGTTCTTTAATATGACTTTGAAAGGAAGGGTTGCAATATGGTATCACAACCTAAAAGCTGAAACCATAACTACAATTGATTGATTTTTTACAACCTCATGAAGAGAGTTTTCCCCTGAGAGAGGCAATTTGTACTGGCTACGTATTCTCAATTTTACACGTTAAGAACCTCATGAGAATGTTCGAGTGTATGCCAAGAAACTAAAAGAAGTGTTTCCTAAATTGCAAACTTGTATTCACATTCCAAAACTTGTTGATGTTGCTCAACTACAGTACTTTTTACATGGTCTGGACTTTAATATCTAGATGCACTTAAATAGTGTTGCTTTTGTTGACATTGACACTGCAATAACATGAGAAGAGGAGGTAGAGTTGCGATTGCAAGAGGCATATGCCTCTAGGGAAAACTTGAATTTGAGTTTAGGGCTTGGAAATAATTTGGCATTGACCAATGGAAGTCAAGGGGCACCCATGACCAATTTGAATGGGAGAGGAAGCATAATGCAGAGTATGCCCATGTTGCTAGCTCCTTCTGATGCGACCATGCTAATAGCTAACCAGACGGCTCTGCCAAGATTGTGGGAGAGAAGGAAGGAGTCTCACTTGTAGCTTTCTTGCTTGCACAATGGGGGAATACACACAAAGGTGGAGGCTCGAAACAATTTTCCTCTTCTTAGTTGTGTAAGCCAAAAGAACTCAAGTACATAGAAATAGAAGAACCCTATATATGGGTCTCAAATCAAACTCAACTAACTAAGGTGGCATACTAACTGAACCACGAACTAGAGTAGATAAGGATAGCTGTCATCTAGCTATTATTCATGAGCGGTGTACCAACCGCATCTGCATAACTGACAAGTCGGTGACATAAATGCACAACGGTCACCCTGACATATCACGAGTGGAGCTCGATATCTCAACACTCCCCCTCGAGCTCAATCCCAATTCCTGCACACCAAGCAGGTCTCTGAACTTGTGCAGCTTCCCTGCGCCCAATGCCTTCATGAATATGTCAGCTACCTGATCCTCTGTGCTGACATAAACTAGATCAATAAGACCTAGTAAAACCCTCTTCCGCACATAGTGATAATGTACCTCAATGTGCTTTGTTCTAGCATGATATACTGGGTTATTTGCCAAGTGTATACTACTCATGTTGTCACAATAAATGACAACTGGCCCATCTGTAGGCTGATGCATATCATAAAGTAGCTTATGCAACCAAGCTATCTCACATGCAGCCATTGCTGCACCCCTGTACTCAGCCTCTGTGCTCGACAAGGCAACTGTAGGTTGTTTCTTGCTGCTCCAAGTGACTGTAGCACTCCCAAAAGAGAACACATATCCACTGGTAGATCGTCTATCAGAAATACTACCAGCCCAATCAGCATCAGTGTATCCATGCAACTGTATCTGAACCCCAATCTCATAAAATAGTCCATACTACAATGTGGACTTCACATACCTAAGTATGTGTCTAGCCGCATCCAAATGCGGTTTCCTTGGAGGTTGCATAAACTGACTTACCAATCCAATAGCGTAGCTCAAATCTGGCCAGGTAATAGTCATATAAATCAAACTTCCTACTACGCGTCTGTATATAGTAGGGTCTTCCAGAAGCTCACCTGCATCTGCGCTCAGCTTCACATTCTGCTCCAAAGGAACTGAAATAGGCTTACAGCCTGTCATCCCATATTTGGACAGCATGTCCAATCCATACTGCCTCTGCAAGAGCCATATCCCACTTGGTGATCTAATCACCTCAATGCCCAAGAAATAACACAGCTCTCCCAAATCCTTCATCTCAAACTTCTGCTTCAATAGCATTTTCACATGAAGGATATCTTCATCACTATCACCTGTCATAATCAAATCATCAACATAAATGACAAGTAGCATAATACCTTTCTCTGTTTTTCTCACATAAAGTGAGAAATCTGCCTTGGAAATCTGAAAGCCAATAGTGACAAGATACTGTCCTATCTTGTCAGACCATGCTCTAGGTGCTTGCTTCAAGCCATACAAGGCTTTCTTCAACCTGTAAATAAACTCTGGATGAACAGCATGCACATAACTTGGTGGCTGCTCCATATATACCTCTTCTTGCAAATCACCATGCAAGAAGGCATTCTTTACATCCATATGATGTAAAGACCATCCCTTTAATGCAGCCATAGCAATGATTTCTCTTACGGTTGCCATCCTTGCAACCGGACTGAATGTTTCTTCATAATCAATGCCATATGTTTGTGCATACCCCTTGACTACTAATCTTGCCTTATATCTATTCACAGAACCATCTGCATTGTGTTTCACCTTATAAACCCACTTACAACCAATTGTATTCTTATCTTTAGGCAAAGGTACCAATTCCCATGTAGCATTTGCTTCCAAGGCATCTATTTCTTCATCCATGGCTTTCTCCCATTTTTCTTTTCCCATGGCTTGCTCAAAAGAAGTGGGTTCTGGTTCCTGTATCACTTTGACTATATATGCATAGTGAATGGCTATAAATCCATCATATTTCAGCCTATCCATAGGATACCTAGCTCTGGTAGACCTGCGCAAAGTAGGTTCACTCCCAGGTGCTCTCAAAACATCCCTGGTCTTCCTTACTCCAGGTGTAACAATAGAGGGAATACCCAACTCATCATCGATGCTCTGTTCTGAGCCACTGGATTTACCATCCACATAAGAGTGACCTGCATTCATATCAAACATGGGCTGATCTACCTTCTCTTTTCCTTTTCGTGATACCTGCATACCACTATCTGCATTGTTTTGAGAAGATTCTCCTAATCTCAATCTGCCTGTCCATGGTGAAGAATGTGAACCACTGCTAGAGGACACTCCAGGTCCACTAATATCTTATGACTGCTGCTATGAATTCTGTGCAGCATTACCATTTTGTGCATCTACATTATCAATCACATTTACTGGTTTATACCAGCTACTCATCTCATCAAAAACAACATCTCTGCTCACTGTAAACTTACGAGTAGAAGGGTTATAGCATCTATACCCTTTTTGCTGTGCAAAGAGTAACCAATAAAGATGCACTTCTCAACTTTTGGATCCAACTTGGATCTCAACTCATCTGGCACATGAACATAGTCAATGCAACAAAAATTTTTCAAATGAGAAATATCTGGTTTCCTACTAGTATACCTCTCCTTTGGAGTCATCCCATGTATTGCTGTAGTGGGAGTCCTGTTCATTATGTAGACTGCTATAGCAACTGCTTTAGCCCAGTAAAAATCTGGCAAGTCTTTTTCATTGAGCATGGCACGAGATACCTCTCCAATATGCCTGTTTTTTCTTTCTGCAATTCCATTTTGTTGTGGGGTATGACTACATGAATATTGTTGCTTTATGCCATGCTCCTGCAAGAACCTTGCAAACTCATTTGAGAGGTACTCTCCCCCTCCATCTGACCTTAGGCATTTTATTTGCAGGCTTGTTTCTTTTTCAACCATATCTTTAAGAGTTTTGAAATGCCCAAAAACTTCACTTTTCTTTTTCATAAAATACACCCAAACTTTTCTGCTATAGTCATCAATAAAAGTGACAAAATAATGACAGCCTCCAAGAGATGCAGCTTTAGTAGTCCGCACATCAGAGTGGATTAATTCCAATGGCTTCTTACTCTCTTGAATATGTCTAGGAAATTGTTTCCTTGCCTGTTTTTCAAATTGATAGGCTTCACATACCTTATGCATTTCTACAATCTTGAATTTAGCTCATTGTATAATATTTTGGGCTTGCATTGATTTAAGTCGCTGTACATTAACATGACCAATGCGTTTATGCCAGATATCAATATCTGCAACTACACCGATCCCATGTGCAAACATTGCTGCACTCAGGTGACATAAATGCACAACGGTCACCCTGGCATATCACGAGTGGAGCTTGATATCTCAACATGCTCCACTAAATAATGGAAGCCAAATGACAAACCCTATTGTCATTCCAATTAATCAGCAAGCCAATCCCTAATTGGCTAGTTAGACCAACAGAATGGCGAGTAGAAGATTGCATCTATGAGTCTAGTGCATCAAATGTTCTTGGTGAGGTCAATGACATGATGAAGCATTATATTGATATGATAACAAAATAGTATAGATAAATAGCCATAGATGTTAATTTTCTAAAGAAGCAGCAAAACTTGATAGGAAGTTGTCACCTTGAAGAGGGTGGTCCATCAAGATTTAGTTGTAAGTGGTGTGGTGGTTAGCACTTTTCGAGAAATTTCCCTAATGTCAAATGTGACATATGTGGAAAGTCCAGTCATTTAGCTAGTACTTGCTAGAGTAAGATCAGCTTTGTTTAACAAGGGAGTAAGCAGCTATGTCTGATTAATCATCAAGCACAAGGAAATAACCTTCAACAAGATGAGGGACCAAAGCAAATATTGCAAAGAGGAAAAGCTATCATTGAAGAGCTGCCTAGTGGTAGTGGTGTCAGCCTTATCAAAGCTATGTGTATTAACACCATTGAGGCTTCCAATTTGCGAGCCATTACAAGAGGGAAGAAGGCTAAAGAAGTAGTGGGGATAATGTAAAACTTGTTGAGGAAGACCCTAAACAAGATGATAAGGGGATGGAAGTCCTTAACCCTAATGTGAAAGTTGGTCAATTAAAAGTTGCTGATGGAAAAATTGACCCTAAAAAGGAGTTGCATAAGAAGAAGGTAAAAGCTAAGAAAGAGATGTCAAAACCTGTTCAATTAGACTAAGAGAAAGAGTGGTCTAGTGGGAGAAGAGAACCATTGCTAGCTATCATGAATATGATTTAGCGAGTTCTCTAGCAAGGTAAAGCCTAATGTGAATCTCTTGTAATTGACCAAGTTATCTCTGGGAGTACGTAAAGAGTTCAAGAAGATTCTTTGCACTAGGTATACCATTGAGCCTTTTGGGAATAGCTCGGGTGGGAAATATTTGGTTTGAATATGTTGAAAAGCATTGCCAAGGGTAGCAGCATATGTTGACAACATACTAGTGGAACATGCCATTGTGGATACGGGATCCTTTGTCAACATTATGAGCTTAGAATTGATGGAAAGATTAGGGATGGAAATCCAAAAGGATGCCTCCATAATTCTCTAAATGGTCGATGAACAATTTAAGGCAATCTAAAGGTTGCATTACCAAAGTCCATGTGACCATTGCTAATGTGGAATGCATTGTGGACTTTAGGGTTATCAAGTCTGTAGGGTAGCCAAGCTATCAAGTATTGTTAGGAAGGCCAGACGTGGATGTGATTAAGCTAGACCTTGGAAGAAAGGAAGGACTACATGCATTTGATCTGAGAATTCGTGACATCTTCGCTTGGAGCTATGATGAGTTAAGGGGCATTCCTCCCAGTTTAGTTATGCATACCATTCCCTTGAAGGAAGGTAGCCATCCTGTGCAACAAAAAGTGAGGCGTATGCCTTTTGATCTAAGGGATGGACTATTTGAGAGGAGCTGCAAAAATTGCATAAGGTTGGCATGATATTTCCTGTATAGTACATGGAGTAGTGTTCGCCGATAGTTATCAAGGAAAAGAAGAATAATCAAATCTAGCTTTGCGTAGATTTTAAGGAGCTCAATAAACAGATGGTTAAAGATTACTATCTACTACCATTTATTGACCAGATTCTGGATTAGTTGTGGCAGGTAAGATATCTATTTATTCATGGACTACTTTGCTAGATATAACCAAATGGCTATTGCAAAGGGGGCTAAGTTGAAAATGACATTTATCATTGTATTTGGTACCTTTGCATATCATGTCATGGCATTTGGGTTATGCAATGTGCCAGGTTCTTGGAAATGTATAGCTAAGAAGACTTTTGGTGATATTTGAGGAGTTGAAAATCTTTATTGATGATCTAAGGGCAACCACCACAAGGGAGAGATAGTTGGTTATTCTAAGAAAATGTTTTGAGCATTGCAAGTAATTCTACATTGCTCTTGATCCAAGAAAGTGTGTCTTTGGAGTGTCCTATAGATTTCTATTAGGTCACATGGTTAGCTTGGCTTTGGTATTGCAACCAATCTTGAAAAGATAAAGGTTATTATCACTATGAGTCTACCACGTACTTCTAAAGATGTAAATAGCTTTCTATTATCAATGGGATACTATCAAAGATTTATCAATGCATTAGCAGAGAGGATGTTGCAACTGATGAATCTACTGTCCTTTAACTATTGGCTTGTTTGGAGTGACCCATGTTAAGTATCCTTTGAGGATGTAAAGTGCATGAATTAATGAAAGTGCCAATCTTGAAAGCACGCAAAAGAGGTGAGGTCTTCTATATATTTTCAGTAACTACAATGCATAGCATCAACTGTTTAGCCCATATTTGGGAGAAGTGGTATCATCCAATTGCATTTGCTAGCAGAAAATTGGGGATATATTTGAGATTAATAACATCTACATGGAGAAGTTGTGCCTTGGGATGGTATTTGCAATGACAAAGAAATCCAGGCATTACATTCTCTATGAGAAGGTGGTATTTTATATGCAGGTGGAGGGGTTGAGGCTATTGATGAATAAGTTGCAACCACTTGACCACTTGACCACTTGGCAAAGTGGTTAATCACTTTGTAGGAGTTTGATTATGAAATCAAGAGTAAGCCACCAAAATTGCAAGACATCCTTGAATGTTGTGGATTTCAGGGAGCTGAAGAAAATTTTGACTAAAGGTAGAGACCTTAAGGGTCTATTCAAAATAGATATGGCTTCCATTCCATCTTGATTTGTTGCTATAACACACTATCTGTCTATAGGAGATTCTGGAGCAACTTTATCAAAGGATGAGAAGAGAAAAAGTAAATACCAGGCTTTGAAATTTACCTTGATTGCAGGAACATTATATCACTAGGGTATTGATTATGTTTATTGCCGATGTGTTATACCTAATGAGGTTCCGTTTGTCTTGGAAGAGTGTCATGACTTTGATTGTGGAGGGCACTTTGTTGGACAGTTGACTACACAAAAAGCTTTAAGAGCCAGATATTAGTGGACGTCCATTTTCCAAGATGCATTTGCATATGTCAAGAGATGTGATACATATTAGAGACATGATAATAGGGAGAGTAGGAAAAGCACCCCCACTAACTCCTATTATGGCTACTCTACCATTTAAGAAGTGGGGCATCGATTTTGTGGGTCCTATTACCCCGTCATCCTCTGCACAGAAGAAGTATGTCATAGTGGAAAATTTTATTATTTTACATAGTGGTTAAAAGGATGAGCGATAAGGAAGGACGATGCAAAGGAGACTGCTAGCTTCCTATTTGAGCAGATTATTTGCTGATTTGGTTCACCACCAACCAAGGAGTTAGTGTTAGACCGCAAAATCCATTTTTTGAATAAGGTGATTAAGAGCGTGATTGGAGCATGAAAAATTAAACACAATAAAATGACACCTTATAATCCATAGGTGAATGGGTAGGTTGAAAGTACCAATAAACAGCTTGTGGTGGATATTCTATAGAAGATAGTATTAGATAAGAAACAAGATTGGGATAAGAAGCTATATGTGGCTGTGTGGGTGTATAATACGACCTTTAAGCAAGCTACCAGCCACACCCCATTAAATGTAGTTTATGAAAAGGAGTGGGCACAACCCAACCCCTAGAGATTGAGTTACCGATTATAAGATTTGCAATTAACCATTCTTTGCAATTAACCCCTAGAGATTCATTCTTTGGGGAACGAAGATTCACTCTTTGAGTGCTTCATGACTTTAGCACACTTGGATGAGCTCAAATTGTAGAATCTGTTACATCAGGAGATAACTAAGCATCGAATGAAGTAGCTTCATGATTTAAAAGAAAACAAGTATACCTTCAAGAAAGGGCAGTTAGTTTTATAATATGATGCACGTAGGGAGATGTTTCCTAGGGAACTAGTGTCTAAGTGGGATGGTCCCGACAAAATAGTTAGAATTAGGAAAAATAAGTCCACAGCATTACTAGAAGATTTGCAAGGAGTGGAGTTTGAAAAAAAGGTTAATCTAAATAATATTAAACTTATTATCTTTAGGCATATTTATGAGATAACTATCTTGCGGGTCAAGGTTGGACTGATTTGAAACTTGCAAGAGAGGCTAAAAGTTGGTTAATGTAGAGTAGCAAGAGGACGAGACATTTTTTTGGAAGATCAAAGTCTTCTACCACCCATCACTGCTTAAGGATTTTGATGAGCATCCTTGTTGGATTCAATGAAGAAGGTGGGATAGAGAATTTGGTTCATCTTTTGAATATGCTAAATTTTGACTATCATAGTTAGGAATAAAGGAGCCAATGATGGTCGTGCATGCGAGAACCCTTTATGGACATATGCATTATATTTTGATGGAGCATCTAGGGGTCCCAATACGAAATGGAGTATTGGGGTAGTCATTAGAGATCCCTACCATAGAATCATGACGAAATTAGCTACCTACCTTGGGGTACGATTTACTAATAATATGGCAGAATATAAAGTCCTGATTATGGGACTGAATATTGCTAAGAAAGATGGTATTCACCAATTATTAGTAAAAGGGGATTCCCAGTTGATTTTGAATCAATTGAATGGGATGTATAGAGTATGGAGTCCCATTCTTTGTATGTATTATCATGTTGCTAACCTGATTGGAAAGTTTGAGAGAGTGCATTTTCAACTGGTTCCACAACATTGGAATTAGTTTGCCAATTCATTAGCAAATTATACTTATGAAGAAGACCTCTTTTTCAATGGTGATCCTAGTTTTGATATCTCCATTGATGATGAGATAGGACCTGTTGATTATGGGGATTTTTATCAAAATATGCTTTATGTGGCAAGAGATGGTTATAATGCAAAGAGTAGCCAAGGCCCATTTACCATTGTTATCTTGGACCCATAAAATAGGGTGGTTAGGTGACATTTTATGCATACACTACTTGCTATATATGCAGGAGGTATGAGTCATAATCTGATGCATCTAGTTTAGGGTTAGGAGCTCTCTTTTCTCCTTGGAATGGAGCGTCTTGTTGTATGTGAGTACTACTCCAAGTAGGGATGTGAATAAGCTGTATTGGTTTTTTTACTTTAGGCCAAGAGGGCCGATTGTTTTGGATGCACAATGTTATATATTTTGTTAGGCCAAGAGGGCCATCTCATTTGTTGTAAAATGTTATTTTCATTAGGCCAAGAGAGCCATGTATCTGTTTGGTGCGGGTGCATTTAATGGTTTTTTGTTTTAGTGTTATACCAAACAGGCTCGACAGAGTACCTAGAGGGAGCCTTTGCTGCATAGTAGCTTGTTGTGGCCATTCCAGGTGGTGTCGTCGCCTTTTTGAGTTTTTTTTCCCTTAAGTTGAGTGTGTTATGTGTATCTGTGGGGATTTTTCTTTCTTTTGTTGGGGACTTACATTCAAGGCATGAAGTTCCAAAGTTTAGATTATTTGTGTTTGGGGAGGTCCAAGCAGTTGTCTGCCTCCTGTCGAGCACTCTAAGAACTATTTAGAAGGTAGTTCTAGTGATCTTGTTCTGCTAGCCTGCTAGGTAGCTATTTCTAGGAGTTTCTATTAGTTGTGACGCAGCCAGAGAAGCCTGCCAAATAAAAGAAAGAGAAGAAACAAAGCAAAACCATAGTATACGAAGGTGTGTAAAAAGGGGTTCTAACCCCTGAATAAAAGAAAACAATGAAAAAAAAGAGAGTAGATAATCATTGCCTTGTGTGAAGGCGTGATAGGTTTCTGGAGACAAGTCAGGCTGATGCCTTATCTTCTTGGGGGGTGATGTCGAACATAAAAGTGAGCAAAAGGAAAAGGATTAAGTGTCACCTTGCGAACACTTTTGGTAGGTTCTTGGATACCATGTCAGGACATGAGGCCAATGACCTGCTCTCCTTGGGTCACTACGCTCAGCTTCCTCCTTTTTACACACTCAAGTATCAAGTCCTTAAGTATTAAAAAGTGATGAATAAAAAATATTTGGAAATGAAAGATCAGACTATAGGAGTCCTCACCTAGAAGGAATTCCTAGTCCAGTTGTCCTTGGGTAGGTAGGTAGTTCAAACGACCACTTAGGATGACTTCTTTGATAGTTCTCTTTAAGCTACATGTGTTGGAGCAATTAGTTAGCAAGTAGCACTAGATCTCTGTCAGGTTATACTTGGTCTATCCCTTGTGGATTTTCATGCCTTGATTTTGTCACGGGTTAGGATGAGAGTTGTGATTGTGTTTTGTTGTGTATTCTTCTTTGTAGCAGGTTGATGCTCTTGATAGTTTCTTTATGTGCAAATTAGTTCATGGATTTGATAGGTTGATCACCCTATCCCGTGGTTACCAATGAGAGTGAAATTTAAACACTAAGGAAAATGCCTGATAAGTGCCAAATGATGCAAATTTAAGGTGAAATTTAAAGATCAACAGAAGTGAAAGATGCAAATCTGACAATTTTAAGTGGCTGTGGAAGATGGGAATTCAAATAATCTAAAAAAGACCTTGCAGTGGTTGTAGATTCTTCATAAAAATTTTGGGTGCTGGATCAAAGTAGGACAAGTTCCTGACAGTTCAGGACTTCAAAGACAAATGTGCATAAATTTTCCGAATCGGAATTAGGTACCAGAAGTGGGAGAAACTGGAGGTCGCTTGGGGGGCTCAAATTAAGGTAAGATTTGAAAAGGCATGGCATTTGGGCCTTGGGTCCTTTGGGGGGAGGGCCTTAGCCCAAAATTTGATGATTATGGAGGGGGGCCATTTTTTTCATGGCGTGATGCAACAAACAAGTGCCATGACAATTCTTCATTGAGGGAGGGTTAGGGCCTGAAAACAACCCATTACTTTGATCACACAAGCCTATCCCTCTAATTTTTCCCTCTCCATCTCATGTCTTTGCATGAGAAATGTCTGCCCAATTGTGGAGTTCCAAATCTAGTGTTGCTCTGTCCTCCATGTCTCTCCTCCAAGAGACCATTCATGCGAGAAATAGAAAGATTGATGCAAGATTGAGAGGATGCTAAGAAGTGATGTGTGGAGATCGATGTTGGGTTTGATGGGCTGTTCTCCATGCATTATATTTTTGTGACCTGCAAATACACAATTTAGCAGTATGTCCATTTTATGAAGAAAATTTGCTTGTTTTTGATATTTTATGGTCCAAATGATGTGCATATGGGACGAAAATTTGTATAAACCTTGTTTGATATGCCTTAGAGGGTTGTGAGTTATAATATACATAACTTTTAGTTAAATGTGGGCATTATTAATAATTTAAAGCCCAAAATACAGTATTTAAGTGAAAAATAAGGGTTTTTTTTAAAGTTTCAGGTGGGGAAATCATGTTATTATATGGGGTGAAATGAAAGATAGTGGTGAATCTCGATAATCTTAATTAGGGTAGAATAAAAAATAAAAATAAAAATAAATATTAAGAAATAAATATAAAAATAGAAAAAATAAAAAAATAGATTTTATGCGTGTTTATAAATGTGTTTGTGGGTGTATGGTGGGCCTTAGCTTAGCCCAATTTTCATGTTATAATGCATGATTTATTTCTTTTTGAACAATAAAATGACATGAAAACACTATCTATACCTACCACCACAAGCATGATATTAAACAAGAGGGAGAGGGGGATTTATGAGTGTTGATCGTGGCTTTAAAAATGATTTATTCATTGCATTTTTCATATAGGGTTCATTTGGTTTAAGTGTTCAAGGGTTCAATAGCATGAGTATGCTCGATCCTGTTCCCTACTATGCAACAAAATAAATACGCTAGTAGTATGAAAATCATGGAAAGAACTGGTTGTGCACACCCACGTTGAAATTGTTTATGCACTTGTGGGCATTCACCTTTGCATCGCATTCCTCCATATATATGGTATCAAATGAGTATCAAATCTTGGATTTCATAGCACTTGGTTCCTAAATGTTAACCCACATTGAGAGTGTGAGAAGTCCCAAGCTATAGGTTTAGTATGTTTGTTTCTTTGGGGATTGATTCAATTGAGGATTATACTTCATCTCATGGAATGATTTTTACACAAAGAGGACTATGTATCGTACATGTTATATGTGTGAATGGTGCATCTAGGGGCCAATCCCCAAGGTGTAGGGGAGAGTTGTAGTGGGGCCGTGACAGTTAGTCGATAAGTGCTCCCTGTGTATATGCTAAGAGGTGCATAACACCGATCCGTTTGGGTACTCCTTGTGAGGAGTTTCTTATAACATGCTCTTAGGTGAACTGTGGTTTACATTGGCCAGAGGATGGGACTAGGTGAATGATTATGTATGTATCCCCATAGGACTCAAGGAGATCAGATTATCAACAATCAGTAAGGTAAGCTTGAAGAGTACTTCTGAATCTATGGTAGCTCAAACTATCAACCTTGTAGATGAAGTGGAAGATGATGGGGAGGAATTATTCTTGCAAGCAAATCCTTCTATGGTTCAAGTGTTTGAGATAGATGTTGATAGTATTAGTTAGGAGTATTAATCCCTGGCTTGGCATTACCATTTGCTAGTCATTAAGTACATGGTCTAGGTTAGGAACATATGCTTTCAATAGACTGACATGAAATACATTATGTACTTTCAAGTTGTTAGGGAGTTGCAGCTTGTAGGCATTTGGCCCTACGCACTTTAGCACCTTATATGGCCCACAATATCTAGGACTTAACTTCTTGAATTCCCCCAAAGATAAGGAACTTTTGTTTGGGTGAACTCATAGGAAAACCATGTCACCTTCTTTGAAGATGTGCTTTTGCCTTCATTGATCAGCATATGCCTTCAGTCGATCCTTGCCGGCTTGAATATATTGCCTTATAGCTTTCACTTTTTGCTGACCCATTTCTTCCAACATTTACCTAGATGCTTTTACCCGTAGGGTAGGATCGGAAAAATTTAATGGGGTAAGACAATCTTGCCCATATATGTGCCTGAAAAAGGAGTCATTTGAATACTTTGATGGTATGATACATTGTAGGCAAATTCAACTAAGGGTATGTTCAGACTTCAAGCTCATTATCTTGTGTGTGACCGATAGTATCTTAGCTATGTCCAGCTGTACATGTGTGGGACATTTAATAAGTTGGCTTAGTCGGTGTGACCTAACTAGAGTTAGTCATGGTTAGTGAAACCTAGTGTATAACTTACTCTTTAGTAAGTGAAGAATAACAATGGAATAATGAAAAAAGATAGAGAGCATGACTAAACTCTCCATTGCTCTCCTCTATCTATGTCTCATTTTTGAACATGGTATTAGAGCAGGCTTTGTGGGTGCTTTGCAGGGCTTCTTTTGAGCTTGTGTTAAGCTTAGGACAGTGAGCTTTCAGCTCAGTTTACAGGGCACCTTCACCTCAATCTGCAATGGATATTGGCATCCCTTTTTCTCTTGGCTTGCAATGGAGGCTTGCTTTAGCATTGGTCTACGCTTATCCTAGCCTGCATATAGCCTTGATTGAGGCTTATGAGCCATTATTTCCTGTTGCCTAGCCACAAGAATAGCAGGAAAAAATTCACACTAGTTGCCCAGACGTGGTTCTTCTCAATTAGTCGTCTTCCACTTTGACTTTAGCTCAATGGCAACCTATTCTCCTTGGTGACACCCTTGGTTAGTGGGGCAACAATGAACCCCGGCATTAACTGTTGACACTTGGTATTGAGATTGACCACCATATCTTCAGTTCTAGATTGTGAAGAATAGTCTACAGGTTGTGTAAAATAGGGCATCCCTTGTCTTGATGCTTCAAGCTCCTTGGCTATGTTCATTTGATGCCCAAATGGCTATGATTGATGCTGGACACTTTGAGGATGTTATACCTATGCTGTGAGATGACTTTGGGAAGATTCAAGTGCTTTGTTTTCTTAGTTTGAACAAAGATTCATGTGCTATAATATACAGATCTGAGAGTTCATGACAAGTTGAAAAACTGGCATAGACTATTGGCACCAAGCATTGGTTTATGTTGAAGGACACCTTGACTTTGGTTGCTTCATTTGAGATGTATGATTTGGCATATGTTTGGTAAATGTCTTGTGGACATAGAAGGGGATTGAATGCTAATGTTTGGAGGTGAAAACAAATATATTGACATGGTTTTGGCTGTTTATAAATAGTAAATGTACTCTATGGTTTGGCTCTTAAAGACAAACTATTTATGGATGTCGGCATGGTCATGTATTGACCTCTATACATAGTAGTATATGTATGAAGTGGTTTGAGGATCTTTTGAGCTAGAATAAACCTTGGTTGAGCTACGCATTGGCTGACTGCAATCTGTAAGTAGGGCATTTGACATGTATACTTGCTCCTGATAGGAAAAGGATATTGGGATTTGCTAATAGGTGTTGAACTTGAACTCGAGCTCCTAGAGAGGAATCCTACATTTGATCAGAGATGAGCACACCGAGCTTGGATGGAAAGAGAATGCATGGCTTTAAATTGGCTGTCACTATGTATCTTAGATGCTATGGTGATGCAGAAAATGACATACAAGTTACCGACAAATGCATGGAACATTTTGATAAAGTATTATGGCACAACCATAAGTGCCAGAAAGATACAATTGAAGCAAAAATTCAATAATATGGACATAAAGGGTAGGTCTATTTAGGACTATGTCACTGAAATCAAGACCATTGTGGACCAGATAGGATCCATTGGCACATAGATGGAGGATGAAGACATGGTTGCAGTTGCATTAAATGGCTTGCAACTTGAATATGAATTGTTTGATACTTCCATATCTGTGCAGGATGAAATGCCCGATTTTAATGAGCTTGCATTGCTCATTCATGAGGAAGTTAAACTAGGATTGGCTATAGGTTCTAGCAACTCTAAGAGAAAGGATGCTGCTTTTTATTCAAATCAACGAGGCCGTAGTAGCCGTGGTAGAGGTTATGGCTCTAGCAGAGGATCTCAGCAGAATGTGTCTTATGGCAATAATAACCAGCAAGGTTCAAATGCAGGAGGAGGTGGAAATTTCAGAGGTAGGGGGAGATCTAGCCCTAGAGGTAGAGGCTCCTGGCAGCCACAGAGGACCTCTGACAATCCTAACAAGAATAAGGATTGTCAATATTGTGGTAAGTATGGTCACATTGCTAAGGATTGCTAGAAGAAGTAGGGCAATCAAAAGGGCAAGAAACATGGACATTATGCATCATCCAATCAGACAAAAGATGCATCTGGAGATAGACTATTTTCCATGGCATATGTGAAAGATAGGGTTGCTAAGAAGTCTATTGAGGATGCAGTTTGGTATATTGATTTGGGAGCATCAAATCATATGACGCCTCATGGTGGGGGCTGGTTTATTGACATGGTGCCTAACAGAAACGACTACGTATGCACAGGAGATAACACACAGCATAACATTGAGCATAAAGGTAGACTGCCTTTAGTGATTCATGATGGCAGAAAGAAGAACTTGCATGATGTATTTCATGTCCCATATATTACTAAAAATTTGTTGTGTGTGGGTCAGATGACTGAGCAAAATCTGCAAGTTCAGTTTAATAAGCATGGATGCTTCATTGAAGAGTTTGGTAATAGCTGTAAATTGATTGCTCATGGTCATATACAAGGCGGGATGTTCACTTTGGATGCCACTTTACCACAACTGACATCAGCCATGTTTGCTCATGGCTCAAGCACAGTTAGAGACTTAGAAATATGGCATAAGAGAGTGGGGCATGTTAATGATGCCATATTTCTAAGTCTCTAACTATGCTTGAGTCATGAGCAAACATGGCTGATGTCAGTTGTAGTAAAGTGGCATCCAAAGTGAACATCCTGCCTTGTATATGAGCATGAGCAATCAATTTACAGCCATTACCAAACTCTTCAATGAAGCATCCATGCTTATTAAACTAAACCTGCAGATTTTGCTCAGTCATTTGACCCACAGACAACAAATTTTTAGTAATAGATGGGACATGCAATACATCATGCAGGTTCTTCTTTCTGCCATCATGAATCACTAAAGGCAGTCTGCCTTTATGCTCAATGTTATGCTGCGTCTTATCTCCTATGCAAACATAGTCATTTCTGTTAGGCACCATGTTAGTAAACCAGTAACCATGAGGCGTCATATGATTCGATGCTCCCAAATCAATATACCAAACTGCATCCTCAATAGACTTCTTAGCAGCCCTATCTTTCACATACGTCATGGCAAACAGTCTATCTCCAGATACATCTTTTGTCTGATTGGATGATGCATAATGTCCATGTTTCTTGCCCTTTTGATTGCCCTGCTTCTTCCAACTGTCCTTGGCAATGTGACCATACTTACCATAGTAGTGACAATCCTTATCCTTGTTAGGATTGTTAGAGGTCCTGTGTGGCTACCAAGAGCCTCTGCCTCTAGGGCTAGATCTCCCCTTACCTCTGAAATTTCCACCTCCTCTTGCATTTGAACCCTCCTGGTTATTATTGTCATAAGACACACTCTGATGAGATCCTCTGCTAGAGCTATAACCTCTACCACGGCTGTTACGGCCTCATTGATTTGAATAAAAAATAACATCCTTGCTCTTAGAGCTGCTAGAACCTGGCCAATCCTAGTTTAACTTCGTTATGAATGAGCAATGCAACAAGCTCATTAAAATCTGGCATTTCATCCTACACAGATATGGAAATATCAAACTATGTATATTCAGGTTGCAAGCCATTTAATGCAACTACAACCATGTCTTCATCCTCCACCTGTGTGCCAATGGATGCTATCTGGTCCGCAATGGTCTTGATTTCAATGACATAGTCCTAAATAGACCTACCCTTTCTGTCCATATGATTGAATTTTTGCTTTAACTGTATCTTTCTGGCAGTTGTGGTTTGCCATATAAGCTATGAGAATCATCACTTAATTGATTGGGAAGACATTAAGATGCATATGGTTTAAATATTTGTATCCCTGATGGAAAAAGAGTATTTGGCAAGATGATGGTACCAATTTGAGCAATGCAATCTCATACTAAGGGAGTACACAAATCGCTTTAAGAACTTGACCATGTAGGTTGGGAGCATTTGTGATGATGCAAAATTACACAATTATATCTATGGGTTAGAGCCTAGCTTGTCAGGATGATGTAATGGCTCAAAATCCTTCTATCTTATTTGATGCAATTAAATTGATTGAAAGATATGCAATAAAGTATTCTAAAAATATAGCCATATATCCCCATCAGGACAAGTCAATAAATGGTGTTTTTAGAGGCAACCCCATGCCTAGTAGTAGCCCCAAAATCCCTAGTTATCCCCCTTTCATGCTGAAAGAAAACTGAGCACTTTTGGGATATCACTAATCTCTAATGGTGGTGAGGGTTAATATGCTAAAAATAGCCCATGGAACGCATTAGTCCTAAGTGGTCAAAGTGGCCAAAAATTCATTTCCTTAAATGTTGTGAAAGATAAAAAAGAGAGAGGCCTATGTTTTTAAGTGTGGAGATAAGTATACCGCAGACCATGCCTCAAAATACCCCTGTAAGATAGCAAAGGTCAAAGTTCATGACATGTATGTTATGGAGGATTGGCAAAATGATGAGGAGGAATCACATGCCTTGACCGGTGCTTCATCAACAATGCTGCCTCCCTGGCAACTGGTACATGGTCCCTGCCATGCTGGATGACTGTGATATGGTGAGTTGTGCTACCTCCTGTAGACAACTCCAATCCTTTGTGTGTTAGATGGTTCACTTCGACCATCTTCAAAATTGGGCCAAGTTTTTCTAAACCTACCTCTTTTTTTTACAAGTGTTGGTCATGTTTTAAGTGTGGAGATGTACGTGTATAGATTGTGGTCAAGTGTTAGATCCCTCTTGATTAGTCAACCTGATCTGTTAAGGTCTTAACTGTGGGGACACGTCCCTGTCCGTTTGTGTCATATACCCTCATGGAAACATTCCTACCTACTTATTCAAGTCTACCATGTCCGGATCTTGCCCTAATGGGGTCCTGTTTCCACCCAACCATCCTATTTTCACCCCGCTTCCAAGGTAGTTCCTTGTCCGTTTATCTTTATCCTTTGTTTTTTCACTTTTCCATGCGAACGCATCCTACATTCATCAAAATTAACATTTGATCTGATAGCCATGTTTGTCCCTTTGACCTAGCCACTTTTCCTTTTTACAGCCCTCAGTTTTGAGTAACGGTTCATGAGTTATTAAATTTGAAGATTTTTTTGTTAATTTGATGTGTTTCCATACGAATGTGTTTTCAATTTGACATGTTTCCATGAGAACGTGCCTTTCTCGCTTCTTCAGTGATGTGATGTGATAGCCCTAACCTACACCTTCCCCTTTAAATTTTTCTATTTTTCTGCTCTCGTCTCATTCCATGCATGGTTTGTTGGCCGTTATTAATTTTTTTGTATTTTCGGGAATTATCATGTGTGTTTTTGGCTCTTTTTCCATGTGAACCTGTCCTAATCTCCTTCGCATTCAACTCTGATTCTATATCCTTATCTAGCCTGTTCCCTTACAAAATTTTTCTTTATCCTCCCTCTTGTTCCAGCCCACCAATTTTATGTTATTAATTTTTACGTGTGTTTTCGTGCTCGTTTTTACTATTCTTCCATGTGAATACACCTTTCTTGCACCGGAATGACATTCTAACCAGAGAACCCTATTGCCCACCATACCTTGAACATTTTTTATTTTTGTTGCTCTATCTTTTGACTTATGGATTATTTGGAATTAATTTTTGTTTGGATTTTCAAGTGTGTTTTTACTATATTTTCCATATGAACGGATCTTATTTTCATTGAAATCGCTTATTTTCATTGAAATCGCATTCTCACATAATAAACCTATCCATCTATTCATTTTGGATGATTTTCCTTCTTTTTGCATTTTATTTCGACTGATAAATTTGTAAAATTAATTTTTATTTTATTTTTTGTGATCATTTTTTTATATTTTTCCATGTGAACACCCCTTTTTCTCACCGAACACACTAGCGGCGGCATTGTCCATGTTGTTCCCCCAATTTTCTACCTAGTTTTGCTTTTTACGACATCTTGATCCGATGCCCTGATCTCTTCAAATTAAATTTTCAGGTTAAATTTACGTTTACATCTCCCATGTGTTACATAAACGATTGATTTTTGCCTAGATCCGCGTGTCCCGCTTTTGTGACATCACGTTCAACATTCGGATTTCTCGTTGTGTCTTGTCACTGTTAAGTGCAAATTTTTTTACCCCATGCCCACATTCGTGGTACAAGACGAGGAGATCCTCATTTTTTCAAGAAAAACAAAAAACAAAAAAATAATTTAAAAAGAGGAAAAACACATTTCCTGCCCCCCAGCCAACATCCCCTCTCCCCCCTCTCTCTCTCTCTCTCTCTCTCTCTCTCTCCCCTCTCTACGTTACCCCTCTTCTCCTCCATCTCCTCGCCTACCTCCTCCCCTCCTTTCTTCTCCATCTCCTCCATATCTTCTCCTTCCTTCTCCTTCTTTCCCCTCCACCTCCTTCCCTCCTCTTTTCCTCCCTCCCCCACCTCCCCCACCTCCTTCCCTCCTCTTCCTCTCTCTTCTTCCTTCACCTCCTCCCCCATCATCTCCCTTCTCCTCCCACCTCCCACCTTCCTCCCCTCTTCTACTCCCTCGATCCCACATTGCCAATGCCGCAACGACTGCCCATCGTCGCAGTCCCTACTGCCTTTCATATACCCGCCCGCCATGACATCCTTGCTACCCACCACCCAAGTCATGTCTCCACCTGCCACATGGTCACCTTGCCACCCCGTTAACAAACAAGCCGCCCACCGAAAGGACCCCACCACCACCATTCTGCTACCGTGGATCCGTCGCCCTCCTGTGGGCCTTCACTCTCGCCGCCCACTCCTATTGTGAACCCCATCGAAACGGCCCTACCCCCCTATCAGGAGCCCAGACCCCCTGCCTGCCCTCCCCCAGTGACCACCTGACCACCCTTGTGGCCCCCTACCCCGCCCACCAACAACCCTACCCAAACCTTCCCCTCCTACCCACCCACCATACCCATCCCCACCCCCCTACCCACCAATTCCCAGTGTCCCCCTACCACACCCACAAGGCCCTCCCCATCCCAAATAGTCTCCTTCCCACCCACCACCCCTCCATATTTAAATTTTTCAAAATTAAAACAACAAAAATACAAATATATATATATATATATATATATATATATATATATATATAAACACACACACACACACACACACACATGTATTTTTATAAAAAATACCAAACTAAAAAAAAACATAGCAAGCCACTAAACAAATAAACAAAACCACAACACACAATAGCCAACCAAACAAATAATTAAAAAACCAAACAAAAAATCCACACATTTTTATTAAAAAATTTCACCTTAACCCCCTATGTTTTTTTAACCCCTTCCCACGTCTACTTTCTCTTCTTCAGTGCATGCCCGCCCTCGTCCCCCATGTCATTTGTGTGCATCAGTAGTCTCACTTGAATACTCAAAAGAGTATTCTGAACTTGATGATTAATCCAAATGAGGATGTGATTGTTCCTCACATGGATGTTCTGTATTATTTTGCACAAGCTTTTCCTACTAGGTTTATTATCATGTTGGAAAGGATGTGTTGTTTACAATTTCTTCAAAATGTGCGTCTACATTTTGTGGATGAGAACAAAAGTCTAAACATCTCAAGCTGAGTATGAAGTTCAAGAAAAAATATATTCATCCTACATATAGTCTGTGGACACTCTGTTGTATGTATTATCATTTTTAATGAAAATCTATCTCCTTGCTCTTCATTTTTTGGGAGCATGTACCATTTAGACTACATTGTCTTGTGCCCATGTGAGTTTTGTATATGTTCCATGGTGTATGTGTTGTGTTTTATCCCTCTTACATGGAGTTAAAGATGAAGATGAAGATGATTGAGAAGTTGCATGATTGCGATTTGTGCTTTTATTTGATGAATGGATACATATGGCCACAGAAAATAAACCTCTTATATCATTTAAAAGTATTCAAAGCTGTGATAATGGAAAAATGTATTTTCCCTTTGTTGCAATCCTTTATTAGATGCATGTTATAAGTTGGGGTTGTGTTTGGATGATATTTCTTAAATATATTGAAGAAGATCTATTTGAGCTATATTTTGAACTTTTATTCTCTTTTTTCAAGGTCGAGTGGATGGTTCTTCCTGATTAAGTGTGGGGATATGTTGAGGGTTGAAAGGACTTGATTTTTTGGCTGATTTTTGTTGTTTTTGTGGACTGAATGGTTGATTTTTGATGGATTTTATATGATGATTAGTTGGTTTGGAAGTGTTTGAGAATGTTTTGGATGAGGTTGATTAGGTTTCAGAAACTCATGATATTTTTCAATGGAGATATGATGTTCTGACATGTTCTATTGATGTTTTGATAGTGTTTGATTGGTTCTGATTGAGTTTGTTGAGCTTCTATTGTTTTGCTCTATTTTTCTTCTATATGAAAGGTTAGAATGATAATTGATGAAGTTTGAGAGTGTTTGGAACCTTATTGATTGATTATTGTGACGGTTTTGAATTGTTTCAATTGAGCAAAAGGCTTTTTGATGACCTTCTGTTATATATGCCTCTATAAGTGTTATGTGGGATGAATATGTAGCTTGGGGAAGTTTTCTAACCTTGGAAAGAGATGAATACAAGTTCAAAATAGCTCAAAGAAGTGGAAGAAGTAGTTGCTAAAGACTCAAGTAAAGACTGAAGTGATAGTGACATTATTGAGTTGCAAAAGGACACTATAGTGGCTTTGGTGACCTTTCATATCAGACATACCTCTTGGGAGGGGTATAAACGACCAAAGAGGGGTTATGGATGAATATTTTTTATTATCCCATTCTATTATTGATCATGTATGAGAGTGAGAGATAGCCAAATCTATGCAAAAAAATGTATTTGTGAGTGAGAGATTGTGAGAGAAATCTATGGAACCTTTGAAGAAGAATACTATGTGATGGTTTCAATTCAAAGTGGTGTATTTTCTTGTGTTTTTGTAGTATCTTGATAAATTCTATAAAGAATATGAAGAGTATAATCAATTTTGTTCAAGATAAATCCGTGGGAGATTAAGCTGTGTGAAGATTTCTTGCTCCTAGTGTTGTTTTCCTTGTTATGGTCACATAAAATATGAATAATATGCTTGTTGATGATATAAGATAGATTTTCTTGCAATAGATTCCTCCGATTTGTTGGTGTTCCTCTTGGGGCTCCAAGATTGAAGAAATCATTGTATGGCTAAAGCTAGGATTACTTCCTACTTGTAGACACTTAGATTTTAGCTAGGCAAAGCTGATCACAGCCTATTTACTAGGAAAATAGGAACAATATATGTGATTTTGGTGCTCTATGTAGTTGATTTGGTGATCATAGGTGATGACATACAGAGTATTGATGACATAAAACATATGTTGCAGAAAGAATTTCATCTTACAAAATTGGGAGAGGTGAAATTTTTCTTAGGCATTGAAGTTATGTGTACACCTCATGGGATATGGATGATACAAAAACAATATGCACATAATATGTTGGAGAAGTATGGCATGCTAGAATGCAAACCCATGGACACACCACTAAAGCAAAATGTAAAGCTAGTTGTTGGTATGGAAAATGTGATAAAGAACGTGACTATGTATAGATAGATGGTTGGTAGTTTGATCTATCTCACTATCACGAGACCGGACTTGAGTTATGTAGTTGGTTTGATAAGCTAGTTTATGCAATAGCCAACCTAGATACTACGAGGAGGATTTTGAGATATGTGAAAGATGCATTGCCTTATGGGATGTTCTTGAGTATGGTAAGCATGTTGAGCTTATAAGTTATTGTGATGCACATTGGGCTGGTATGTATGACAAGAGATGGACTAGTGGATATGCGTTTGGGGACTTGGAAGTAGCATGGTCAGTTGGAGTAGTAAAAAGCAACCTATTGTGGCTCTCTCAAAGTAGAATATAGGAGTGCATCATTGGCTACATGTGAGGTCGCTTGGCTGGTTAAGTTGATGGATGACTTGGGGATTCGTGTGGATAAACTAGTCAAGCTATATTGTGATAGCATGAGCAGTATGCTTCTGTGGCAACCAATCCACTTTATCATGTCAAGTCAAAGCACATAGAGATACATTACCATTTCATTGGGGAAATAGTGCTTAAAGGCAAGACAGACCTCATATATATGAAGACTAAAGACCAAGTGGTAGATAACTTTACAAAATCCCTTGGTAGAGATAAATTCACTCATTTTAGATTGTTGCTTGGGATACGAGAAGTGACTTGAGCTTGAGGGGGAGTGTTGAGATATGCAAGCTCACTCTGCATACTACCCTGCAGACTCTATCTAGCAGTAGATTAGCTAGATGACATGTGTGTGTAATAAATTTGGGCATACTTAGCTGGTACTATTAGACTAAGTCTCTTTACACTACTTGACTTAGGTTGTAGTACATTGTACTATGTGTTACTTAGTTAGAGTAAGTGTGATCCCTATCTCTCTCTCATCTTTCTAACAACCCCTAGATGTTATGACATATGTTTTGAAATGTTTGACATATTTGTGATAAAGAAGAACATTGAGAGTGGTTTGCTCTCTATTGCCCCTATCTCTCTCTCATCTTTCTAACAGCCCCCAGATGTTATGACATGTGTTTCGAAATGTTTGACATGTTTATGAGCTGAAATATCCTAGTTAATGCATAGATTTTACTATTGTAAACTTTTGGGCTAAATTTGTCATGCATTGCATACTTATACTACTTGATTGGAAGGTTTTGGGATTCTCATTTGTGTACTGATGTTTGCAACATGTTTAGATGAGTTGGACTGAACTGGTTGTTGTGGGGTACAATAGATGTACATGTGTTACTTGGATGTTATACATGCATATTGATCATCAGTGAAAGATTAACTTGGTTTATAGGAGTTAGTTAGTGACTATTTGAATACTACAGCAAATACACAAAGTTGTAAACATGGAAAATATAGATAGATTTGACAATATTACATGTGGGTGAGAAGATGGACAATAATAATTATGCAATATGGAAATTTTTAATGGAAAATTTCCTGATTTGGCAAAGGGTATCAGGACCTTGTTATAGGTGCTGGAAGCTGAACCCAAGCTTCCAAAAAAGAGTCCAATTGTTGAACAACTAAGAGCACATCATGCTTGGTTGGAAAGCGCTCACAAAGTCCTACACTAGCTCTCACTATTTATTTTAAATGCCATGCTAATGCAAATTATGAACTGTGAGACATCGAAAGATTTATGGGATATCCTAATGAGATACTATGGTACTATTACTAGTGCAAGGAAAATACATTTAAAACAAAGGATGAGGATTTGGTTGTAGTGACCTTGAATGGCCTTGGACTTGAATACAAGTTGTTTGAAATGTCTATATAAGTGAGGTTTGAGATGCTCAACTTTAATAAGGTAGTCTCATTGCTTATATATGAAGAGGTTAAGCTAGGTTTAGCTACCAACTCAAGTATCTCAAAAGGAAAAATTATAGTATTTTATTCAAATTTGAGAGGTTGTGGTAGTCATGACAAGGGTTTCCTTTCATGGTCAAGGGACTCAACAAAATGCATCTCAGAATATGTTAAATCATTAAGGACATAATGTTAGAGGTGGTGGATACTCCCAGCGAGGGGAAGATCCAACTTTAAAGGTAGAGGATCCTGGCAGTCACAGACTATGGGTGACAGTGCAAACAAGGATAAGGACTATCACTACTATGGGAAGTACTGACACATTGCTAAAGAATGTTGAAAGAAGCAAGAAAATCAAAGAGGTACGCAGTAGGGTCACTATGCCTCATCCACTCATGTGGATCATGAGAGTGGTGACACGTTATTTGCTATGACTTATGTACAAAATAAGGCTATTCAACAATAAATGTTAGATAACCTATGGTATATTGATTCAAGAGTATCAAAACATATGATAGCACATGGGGAGTGGTTTAATTAAATGAAAGCAAGAACAAATGGCTATGTATGCACAAGAGATGACACTCAATATGACATAGCTCATACAAGATTTGTTCCATTGGTTATACCTAATGGTAAGAAGAAGAAATTGTATGATGTTTTCCATGTTCCATCAATCATGAAAATTTTGTTATTTGTTGGTTGGATGGTTGAACAAAACCTGCAAGTATGGTTTAACAAAGATGGCTATTTTATAGAGTAATATGGCAGAGGTTACAAGAGTTGATTGCAAAGGGCAAAATATGTGGAAGAATGTTTACTTTGGATGCAAATATTCCTAACTAGTAGCTGCAATGTTTGCTCATGATGATGAAGTATCATAGACATTGATATCTGGAATAAACGCATTGGACACATAAATGTACAAAGGCTAGAAAATAAATAGCAAAAGAATATTGTTTTAGGATTGCCAATGTTCAAATATACTAATTTGGGATAGGTATATTCAGCTTGTCAATTTGGGAAACAAGCCCAAGTTCCAATTGTCAAACATACACAGAATAGCAATAGACCTTTATAGCTTGTTCACTCAAATGTATGGTGACCTACTCATAATGTACCTCTTGGAGGGTCTAGGTATTATGTGACCTTTGTGGATGATTTTAGTAATGTATACTTCTCATTCTTAAACACAAAGATGAGGTTTTTGACAACTTTATGGATTTTAAACATCATGCAAAGAAATATTTCAACTTTTATGTCTCATGCTTATTGTTGAGAGTGGAAAGAGACTTGATTTTTGACTGATTTTTGTTGTTTTTGAGGTCTGAATGATTGATTTTTGATGGATTTAGAGTGATATATGGTTGTTAATGGAAGTATTGAGAATTTTTTGGATGATATTGATTATGTTTTGGAAGTTCATGATGATTCTCAGTGAAGATATGAAGCTCTATGATGTTCTATTGAGGTTTTGATTGGTTCTGTATACCTTCTATATAGCTTCTGTTTTGTTCTGATTTTCTTCTGTATGAAGCATGGATTGATGATTGATGAAGATTGAGATATTTTGGAAGCCTATTGAATAGTTTTTGATAGTATGTAATGGTTTGAGTATGAGTAATGAGGTTTTGATGACCTTCTGTAACCCTCTGTGGAGCCTCTGTCTCTGCTTTGTCTCTGTACTGTAGCTGTTCTAGTATTGTACTGTAACTGTTCTGTAGACCTTCTGTAAGTGTTTTGTAGGATGTATGTGTGACTTTGGGAAATTTTTCTAACCATTGGAAAGGATGATTCTAAGTTCAAAAGAGCTAAAACAAGTGGAAGAAGCAGCTACTGAAGACTGAAGAGAAGACTAAGTGACAGTGACAGTAGTGAGTTGTGAAAAGACACTGTAGTGGCTCTGGTGACTCTTCATAGTAGACATACCTCTTGGAAGGTGCATCCATGACCTAAGAAGGATTATTAAGAGTTATTATGAGAGTATTGTAGTGAGGATATGATGTACTATTGAGAGAGAGAGAGAGAGCTAGAGATAGTCAAATCTATCAAAACAGTGTAACTGTATATGAGAGATTGAGAGAGAAAACTATGAAGACATTGAAGATGAATAATATGTGATTTATTTCCATTCAAAGATGGTGTATTCTTTTGTGTTCTTTGTTCTATTGAAGAATTTTATGAAGATGTTGAAGAATATGGTTGATTCTATCAAATTCGTGGGAGATATCTACTATGATGCTGCGTGAAGAATTGCTGTTTTCTTTGTTTTGATGATCAAAAGAATGAAATAAAAGCTTGTTGATGTTACAAGATAGATTTTCTTGCAAGAGAATTCCCTTTTTCTTGGTGTTCCTCTTGGGGCTCCATGTTTTTGGTGCACAGCCGAGGAAGCTTGCTATCAACAAGCACTAGAAGAGGTTGAAAATGAAGGAAATGGCATTGCCAAGAAGAGGAGAATTCAATGGAAGTTTGTAAAGTTCCTTCTTCCACTGAAGAGTTGGAATTTATCATAATCAAAGCCACTTTCCACAAGAAGTTCATCTCATAATGGCGGAAACATATCACCATCATGATGCATGCTCTATGCGGTGGATTGTTTCCTCTTCCTGTTGAAGCAGCAGAAACTTGCATCTTGGTGGCAAACTGTTTGGGAACAAACTGAAGAGAAGAAACATAGAGAATGACCATCCATGGAAGATTTGGCATTCATTGAGAAGTTTTCAGACATCATCAAGTGGGAGATTGTGAAGAAGCTTTAGGAGTCTTGGTCTGTGGAGGTTCACGAAGACAAGAATGAAAAGAGTTGGAATTTGTTTGTGGATGCTCAACAACAAGATACATGGGATGCTTGGTGCACTGACAATCTTTTGTTTGTCCAATTAGCAACCCACTAGAAGTTGGTAGACATAGTATTTTTCACAACATACACTGTTGAAACCCTTAGAAGTTGGCATTATTATAATGACGCAACAACAATCCTAAGAAGAATGAGTTTTGATACTTTCAGAATAGAATATATTCCCCTCTGTAGTGGTTTGAAAGCCAAATTCAGAGATGTTGAAAAGCAAGAAGTAGAAGAGATGTTGACCAGAGAATCCATCAAAGACTAAAACCCTCTCTGATATGATCCTATTGAGTATAGACCCACTGGTTGGAGCCAACCCCCTGATGGATGACACAATAAAGAGGCAAGTGCTAGAACGAGTCTAGAGGTACGTGAGAAGAGAGAAGGCAAAAATCAAAGCTGAGAACGAGCTTGCAGCAGAAGCCTCCTTTGATGCCCTAAAAGCACTCTTTACAAAAGTCTAAATGGCGACTCAAGGTCCCCTTCCTAGTCAGATTTGTCTTGGAAATATTGATGACAGGCCAACAAATGTAGTCCCATTGCCAGTTTTTAAGGGAGAGTACAATGAAGACCATGATCTTCATGTAGCAGAGTTCATGGTAGCCTATGTGGCTAACAATGCCAGAACTCCTGAGCATTGGTTAGAAATATTCCCCGCCACTTTCAAGGGCACGGTGTTTCAGTGGTATGAGAGACAAGCAGTAAGAACTTTTGACACTTGGGACCTAAAGTTGGCCTTCCTCACTAAATTCAAGCGTGAAGGTTTTGAAGAGCGGATGCGAGAGGAGTTCATGAACCTAAGTTAGTCCTCTGGAGAAAGAGTAGAAGCTTATATCTCGCGAATGGAATCCATCCTGAAGAGATGGAATAACCATCATTTGGATGAAGGAATCCAAAAAGGAGTGTTTCTTAGGGGCCTACAACCAGAAGTTTGCAAGTTCATGGGATTGAGAAGATCAGTCAATCTGCAAGCTGCAGTGGAAGGTGCAAGACTATATGACGAAGTTGAAGCAAGGCTGTCAATGACTCCAAGAAGAGGAGTCTTACCTCCTCCCATGCCTGGAATGGTATACCCACCAAATGCAGTCCCAGGGACAGTTCCCTACCCCTATCCCTAGATGCAAACAGTGTTGCAGTATAATGCACCTAATCCAGTGTGGTCACCGCAGACAACAGTGCCTCAAATGATGGTTCAACCACAACAACAGTGGCCTCAAACAGTTCCTCCAATGGCGACTCAACAACAGTGGAACCCTACCAACTGGAATCAACAACCCCAAGTCTCAACAGGATCTCTGAATCAGAGCCAGAACATAGGACCTTCTGGATCGACCCAACCAGTTTATGCAGTAATTATAGACGCTTCCCAAAACCCTACTACAAGTACTTCAAGAGGTGAAAATCTGAAGGACTATTTATTCAACTCAGTTGCAAGTATCAAGAAAGAGCTTCTGGATGTGATTACATAGCAGCTACAAACGCTGAAGGTGAATACCACCAATATATCCACTCCTGTGGAAGCTGGAAGAGATGTAATGCGCTGTAATACATGGTGCGGAAAGTGTCATCAAGCAGGACATTTAGCCATTGAATGCACTCGAAAACCAACAATTCCTAGAGCCTTCTATTCCTACTGTTTGCGGAAGAACCATACAGAGGATATTTGCTCTTTGAAAGAGATGCATGAACGAAGATAGAAGGATGAAAATTCAAGATTCAACTTGCTAGAATCCAAAATGACAACGCAGGATATTGGACCAAAGCCTAGGGAATTTGGTCCTAATTTGGTCCAAGGAGGTTTCCCTCTCAAAGTTACAGAGGACGACAGTCTGGCGATGGTCAGAGATCAGAAGTGGAATGTTATAGGTGTGGAGAATAGGGACATATCTCCCCGAATTATCCAAACCCTAGACAATCTGTGGAATACAAGCCCTTATGCAGTCGATGTAAAGGTGAAGGCCACACTGCAAAGGACTATCCTAGTCCAGCCCCTGTAAAGGCCAATGCCATTGATAGCCAACAGAAGGTACAAGAGCCTGCCTCCAATTTGGTAGAGTTGGAAGTTGCCACTATGATGCGCACCAAGAAGAAGGAACCAGTGGTTCAGAATGAAAATAATTCTCCTGCCAATACTGTGAAGTTCAACCTACCTATAGAGGGACAGAGCAGTATAGAACATAATAGTGCAGTACAGAGCACTACAGTGCCACAGAGAGTTACAGAGACAGTCCCAAAGACAGGACCAGAGGCCCAAGAGATAGAAGATACAAAAGCACTTCCAGAAACAGAAGAAGTGCCGATGTAGTAATTGTTAGAAGAAAAATGAAAGATGAAAATGGGTATAGCCACATTCCCCAATCGATTGGAGAAGCCTGTGGATCCTATTAAAGATTATGACTTGGTCAAAGACCTAGATACTTTTAAACCAAACTTAACATTCCGGCAGTTGCTGATGCTATCTCCTAGTTGTTGAAAGAAATTCAGAAGCATCTTGACAAGAAGGCATGGACTAAGGATCGCTTCTTCAACAGCGACCAAGACCAATAAGGCCCCAAAGCCTGTAAAGGAAGTAGATATGGCTAATGCCTTCCTAGATCCTAGAACCCCAGAGATTAGTGTATGGATAGAAGGATGCGTTATTTCAATTGCATTGATTGATGGAGACTCATCAGTAAACATAATGACGGATGTGACAATGAAGGACTTAGGGTGCAAGGAATTCAACCTACACAGTGGCTTATCAGATTGACAGACCAAAGCAAAGTCAAACCGTTGGGCATCCTCCCATACGTAAAAACAACCCTTGCAGGAAGAGACTATTGGCGGCTGACATATTTGGTGGTTAAACCAAATTCTTATGGGACCTCATACCCTCTGCTGTTGGGAAGACCTTGGCTTTTTGAAGCAAGAGCTAGGATGGACTGGTTCAAAGGAACCCTAACCCTAGGCAGAGGACCCAACAAAGCGGTAATAAAGTTGTATGGATTGCAAAAAGGCAATGGATCCACATCCATTGAAGTCATAACTGACTCCTCTAACGAGGTAACAGATGGTACATCAGGAGATGAAGAGGCTGCTAAGCAGATCTTTCCTAAGAAAACAGAGGCACAGTCCCTAAGAGTGGGCATTGTAAGCCAACTGCCAAGGGAAGCAAAATCCTTGTCCATGGCAGAATACCTCTTGCCTCAACTAGAATTAACTTCGAAAATCACCTCTGACAGTGAAATAGAAGCATCCATATATTGTTCTCCCTGTTACATGACAGTCGCAGAGACAGAGCAGAGACAGTACAGAGATAGTATAGTTATAGTACAGAGACAGTACAGAGGTAGAGCAGATATAGAGCGGCTACAACACAGAGACAGAGCGGATATAGAGATAGTTACAGAGATAGTAACAGAGCCAGAAGTAGAGTCAGAAGCTGTGACAGAAGCAAAAGCAGATGTAGAGGCAGAAGATCTGTTCTTCTCCTACATAGCCTCTACAGAAGCAGAGATAGAGCCTTCAGAGGAAGAGGATGAAAATGATGAGGAAGAAAACGAAGCAGGTTATGAAAGTGCAGATAAAGAATTCCCTCTGATAGGGGATGATCCTATTGATATCCTTACAGAGACCTCAGAGGCCGAATATCTCAAGGTACAGGATGGAATGACTATGGTTCCATTTGGGTTGATCAATGGACCACAAAGTATGTAGAATCTATATAATCAATGGATTAAAAGCATAAAAATTAAGTTCACCAGTGGCTCCTGTCACCCTGACCGTTCAGTCTAGAGAAAAGATGATGACGATGTCCCTTGTCAACAAAAGCCAAAGTCCTTAGAGCCATGGCGTTTAGAAAGTCCGTGCTATGTCACATTCCTGGACACATCCTCTGAAGATGAATACCTAAGTCCAAAAGAAATTACCACTCATACAGAAGCAAACAAAGCTTTGATACCCTTCCGACAACCTAAACAGACAAATGAGTCATCTGTATAGAAAGAGGACACTGGTTCTAGCGGAATATTAGACAAGGATATTATTCTCTTGAAAGAATCAGACCTCAATCCAGAAGCAATTCGTGGGACATTTATCCATCAAAGTGGAAGGTGAAAGACAAGTAACATTTCTAGATACTGACAGTACTAAACGTCACTTGAAAGTGGGTCTCAATCTTCAAGAAGAAGAACTAGTGGTCCTGCGAGACCTACTCAGAGAGAACTTAGATGTGTTTGCTTGGTCGTACAAAGACCTGAAGGGGATTGATCCCATAGATGCCTGTTGAGATGACAAGCTCAACACATGCGGACATTGATGATGGACCACCTAGTTAGATGGGTCCACACGTCTACACTTAGCACATCGGTGGTCGTTATGACTCTCACATGGCCATTGACTCATTACTTATTATATTTAGGTTGTTACACCTATTTACAGCTAGCATAGTTATAGCACCAGTCGACTAGTGTAGTCGGTTATGCATTGTTTGACTTAGTAGGCCACTTTCCTTTATGTTGTATCTTATCTATACTTTGTGTACATTGTAAAGTGTGTGGAAGAAGAAGAAGAAATCAACAAGAAAACGTTTTGGCCTCCATCTCTCTATTTGTCTCTTGACTGAGCTTCTCCTTGTGCATTCTGTGTGTGTTCGGCGCAACATTTGAGCAAGTCCCACCACCACACGATTCTTGACAATGCCAACATCACATTGACCTAGAGCTCGATGCCAAACCTGTAAGGAAAAGACAAAGATGGATGAATCCTAATTATTCTGCTCTGGTGAAGGCCAAATTATTGAAACTTCTTGAAGCAGAGTTTATCTATCCCGTGGCTAACAGTGAATGGATTTCGCCCATTGTGGTAGTACCCAAGAAGAACGGGAAACTTCGAATATGTGTCGACTTTTGAAAGCTCAATTCAAAGGCGAAGAAGGATCATTTCCCTATCCCTTTTATAGACCAACTATTGGACATAGTGGCAGGCCATGAGCTTTATTCTCTCTTGGATGGATTCAACGGATATAACCAAGTCCAAATTGTAGAAGAGGACCAATCTAAAACAACCTTCACCACAGAATGGGGGACCTATGCCTATAGAGTGATGCCATTTGGGCTCAATAATGCTCCTGCCACCTTCCAATGAGTAATGATGGCTGCCTTCCAAAATCATTTGCATGATTTCATTGAGGTGTATCTTGATGACTTTTGTGTCTATAGCTTGATCCATGAGCATTGGGGACACCTAGAGCAATGTTTTGACAGATGCCGAGAGTATGGGATCTCTCTCAACCCCAAAAAATGTGTCTTTGGCGTCTCCTCGGGAGTTCTTTTGGGCCATATTGTCTCTGCATAAGGGATTGCAACAGACCCGAAAAAGGTTGAAAAGATTGCCGCCTTAACAGCACCAACAAATCTCAAGCAATTAAGAGGATTTCTTGTCCATGTGGACTACTACCAGAGATTTATTGCACATTTTGCAACCAAGGAATCCCCTCTACACAAGCTCCTAAGGAAAGAAGTTGACTTCCTTTGGACTGATGAATGTGAAGAAGCCTTTAATACCCTAAAATAGTGCCTTATCCAAGCACCTATCTTACAGCCTCATGATTGGATGAAGGAGTTCCATGTGCACACCAATGCATCAGTTGAAGGGCTAGGTGCTGTCCTATGTCAAAAGGCCCCCTCCAAATTAGATCAACCGATATATTATGCAAGTCGAAATGTCACTGATAGGGAACGAAACTATATAGTGACAGAGCTTGAGTGCTTGGCAATGGTGTTTGCACTGGAGAAGTTTCGACACTATTTATTGTCAACACATTTCAAGTTCTATGTGGATCATGAAGCCCTATCCTTCTTGATGAACAAAGTAGATGTTAAAGGACGACTGATGAGATGGTTGCTCCTATTCCAAGAGTTTGACTTTGAAGTGGTCACTAAGCCTGGCCGTTCCCATGTCTTAGCCTATCATCTGTCATGGATCCCTCAAACAGAAGAAGAGGAATAGGATGATCCATACCTTCCTGATGCTTCTTTGTTTCTAGTTGAAACAGTTACTACCTGATATGCAGACATAGCCAATCTCCTAGCAACTCAACAGTATCCTCCTGGCATCTCAAGCCATGAGAAGAAGAAGCTACTGTTAGAATTAGCCCCCTACACCTTGCTAGGCGGTGCATTATACAAGAGAGGCAAAGATGAAGTGCTGCGAAGATGTGTTTCAGGAGATGAAATTGGCAAAGTATTGAAAGCATGCCATGACGAACCATGTGGTGGACACTTCGCACGAGAAGCGATAGCCAGGAAGGCTCTGTTAGTAGGATACTGGTGGTGGCCAACCCTCCACAAGGATGCATATGATTACTGTAAGAGATGTGATGCTTGTCAACGAATGGGGAAACCCACCAAAACAAGTGCCATGTCACTTCAACCCATTCTTCCCCTAAAGCCATTCGAGAAGTGGGGGATTGATTTTGTGGGTCCCATTGATCCACCTACCAGATGGAAGCAGAACACATACATCTTAGTATGTACGGATTATGTCACAAAGTGGTGTGAAGCTAAAACCCTGAAGCGGGATGATGGTAACAGTGTAGCCCTATTTATGTACGAGAATATTATCACCCATTCTGGTGTCAAGATTGTGGGAGAGAAGGAAGGAGTCTCGCTTGAAGCTTTCTTGCTTGCACAATGGGGGAAGACACACAAGGGTGGAGGCTGAAAATAGTTTTCCTCTTCTTAGTTGTGTAAGCCAAAAGAACTCTAGTACAAAGAAATAGAAGAACCCTCTATATGGGTCTCAAACCAAACTCAACTAACTAAGGTGGCATACTAACTGAGCCACGAACTAGAGTAGATAAGGATAGCTATCATGTAGCTATTATTCATGGGCGGTGTACCAACCCCGTCTGCAACTGACAAGTTGGTGACATAAATACACAACGGTCACCTTGGCGTATCACGAGTGGAGCTCGATATCTCAACACTCCCCCTCGAGCTCAATCCCAATTCCTGTACACCAAGCAGGTCTCTGAACTTGCGCAGCTTCTCTGCGCCCAATGCCTTCGTGAATATGTCAGCTACCTGATCCTCTGTGCTGACATAAACTAGATCAATAAGACCTAGTAAAACCCTCTCTCGCACATAGTGATAATGCACCTCAATGTGCTTTGTTCTAGCATGATAGACTGGGTTATTTGCCAAGTGTATACTACTCATGTTGTCACAATAAATGACAACTGGTCCATCTGTAGACTGATGCATATCATAAAGTAGCTTATGCAACCAAGCTACCTCACATGCAGCCATTGTGCACCCCTGTACTCAGCCTCTATGCTCGACAAGGCAACTGTAGGCTGTTTCTTGCTGCTCCAAGTGACTGCAGCACTCCCAAAAGAGAACACATATCCACTGGTAGATCATCTATCAGAAATACTACCAGCCCAATCAGCATCAGTGTATCCATGCAACTGTATTTGAACCCCAGTCTCATAAAATAGTCCATACTGCAATGTGGACTTCACATACCTGAGTATGCGTCTAGCCGCATCCAAATGTGGTTTCCTTGGAGCCTGCATAAACTGACTTACCAATCCAACAACATAGCTCAAATCTGGCTTGGTAATAGTCATATAAATCAAACTTCCCACTATGCGTCTGTACATAGTAGGGTCTTCTAGAAGCTCACCTGCATCTGTGCTCAGCTTCACATTCTGCTCCAAAGGAACTGAAATAGGCTTACAGCCTGTCATCCCATATTTGGACAGCATGTCCAATCCATACTGCCTCTGCAAGAGCTGTATCCCACTTGGTGATCTAATCACCTCAATGCCCAAGAAATAACGCAGCTCTTCCAAATCCTTCATCTCAAACTTCTGCTTCAATAGCATTTTCACATGAAGGATAACTTCATCACTGTCACCTGTCATAATCAAATCATCAACATAAATGACAAGTAGCATAATACCTTTCTCTGTTTTTCTCACATAAAGTGAGAAATCTGCCTTGGAAATCTGAAAGCCAATAGTGACAAGATACTGTCCTATCTTGTCAGACCATGCTCTAGGTGCTTGCTTCAAGCCATACAAGGCTTTCTTCAACCTGCAAACAAACTCAGGATGAACAGCATGCACATAACCTGGTGGCTGCTCCATATAGACCTCTTCTTGCAAATCACCATGCAAGAAGGCATTCTTTACATCCATCTGATGTAAAGACCATCCCTTTGATGCAACCATAGCAATGACTGCTCTTACGGTTGCCATCCTTGCAACTGGACTGAATGTTTCTTCATAGTCAATGCCATATGTTTGTGCATATCCCTTGACTACTAATCTTGCCTTGTATCTGTTCACAGAACCATCTGCATTGTGCTTTACCTTATAAACCCACTTACAGCTAATTGCATTTTTACCTTTAGGCAAAGGTACAAATTCCCATGTAGCATTTGCTTCCAAGGCATCCATTTCTTCATCCATGGGTTTCTCCCATTTTTCTTTTCCCATGGCTTGCTCAAAAGAAGTGGATTCTGGTTCCTGTATCACTTTGACCATATATGCATAGTGAATGGCTGTAAATCCATCATATTTCAGCCTATCCACAAGATACCTAGCTCTCGTAGACCTGTGCAAAATAGGTTCACTCCCAGGTGCTCTCAAAACATCCCTGGTCTTCCTTACTCCAGGTGTAACAATAGAAGGAATACCCAATTCATCATCAATGCTCTGTTCTAAGCCATTGGATTCACCATCCACATAAGAGTGACCTGCATTCACATCAAACATAGGCTGATCAACCTTCTCTTTTCCTTTTCATGATACCTGCATACCACTATCTGCATTGCTTTGAGAAGATTCTCCTGATCTCAATCTGCTTGTCCATGGCGAAGAATGTGAACCACTGCTAGAGGACGCTCCAGGTCCACTAATATTTTGTGACTGCTGCTGTGAATTCTGTGCAGCATTACCATTTTATGCATCCTTTTTGCTGCAGAGAGTAACCAATAAAGATGCACTTCTCAGCTTTTGGATCCAACTTGGATCTCAACTCATTAGGCACATGTACATAGGCAATGCAACCAAAAATTTTCAAATGAGAAATATCTGGTTTCCTGCCAATATACCTCTCCTCTGGAGTCATTCCATGTATTGCTGTAGTGGGAGTCCTGTTCATTATGTAGACTGCTGTAGCAACTGCTTCAGCCCAATAAAAATCTGGCAAGTCTTTTTCATTGAGCATGGCACGAGATACCTCTCCAATATGCCTGTTTTTCCTTTCTGCAATTCCATTTTGTTGTGGGGTATGACTGCATGAATATTGCTGCTTTATGCCATGCTCCTGCAGGAACCTTGCAAACTCATTTGAGAGGTACTCTCCCCCTCCATCTGACCTTAGGCATTTTATCTGCAGGCCTGTTTCTTTTTCAACCATCGCTTTAAGAGTTTTGAAATGCCCAAAAACTTCACTTTTCTTTTTCATAAAATACACCCAAACTTTTCTGCTATAGTCATTAATAAAACTGACAAAATAATGACAGCCTCCAAGAGATACAGCTTTAGTTGTCCACACATCAGAGTGGATTAATTCCAATGGCTTCTCACTCTCTTGAACATGTCTAAGAAATGGTTTCCTTGCCTGTTTTCCAAACTGACAGGCTTCACATACCTTATGCATTTCTGCAACCTTAAATTTGGGCAATCCTACAACAATATTTTGGGCCTGCATTGATTTAAGTCACTATACATTAACATGACCAATGTGTTTATGCCAGATATCAATATCTGCAACTACACCGGTCCCATGTGCAAACATTGCTGCACTCAATTCAGACATGTCTGTATCCAATGTAAACATTCTGCCCTTCTTCTTTCCTTTTGCTATCAAGTGACCTTTATTTTTCATATCCTCAACAAAGCATCCATGAGGATTAAATCTGACCTGCAAGCCCTGTTCAACCATTTGACCAACAGAAACCAGATTCTTGGTGATATTCGGGACATGAAATACATCGGATAGGTATTTCTTTTTTCCATCCTGCATAGACAAGGGAATTTTTCCAATCTGCACAATAGGATGTGCAGTATCATCACCAGTCTCCACAAATCTTGGTTTTTCCATTTTCCTTGCATCCTCCATCCATTCTGCATGACCTGTCATGTGGTTTGATGCACCTGAGTCAACATACCATACATCATTGCTTTCTTCTGCATTTGTCACAGAATTGTTCATGTGCTGCACCATAAACAGATGCTCATTTCTGTCATCACCCTGTCTACTAGAGGATGCATAATTTCCTTGTTGCAGTTTTCCATTCACAATGTCATTCTGCTTTTTATAGCAGTCTTTAGCCATATGACCCATTTTACCACAATAGTAGCATTCAACATTACTGTTTGCATTTTGGCCTCTTTGCCATCCACCACGACCTCTTTGGCTCCCCCTGCCTCTAGAGTTACCACGTCCTCCTCCATAGGACTGGTTTTCTTGAGTTTGCTGCATATTCTGATTTCTACCACGGCCTCCATATCGGCCTCCTCTACCTCTGCCTCTACCTCTTCCAGCATTTGAGTAGAAGACAGCCTCTTTTGAAGTTCCTCCTGAAGAAGATGCACCACTATTTCTTTGCTCCTCAGAAATTAGAAGAGCAATCAGCTCCTCAAAATCAGGAAATCTTTCACGAACTGAAATGTCCGTCCGAAACTGTGCATAATCCTTTCCTAGACCATTCAAGGTCACAGAAACTAAATCATCATCTTCCACTGGTGACCCAATGGAAGCAAGTGCATCTGCAATCTTCTTCACCTTCATGTGGTAGTCGTTGATACTCATATTTTCTCTTTGCACATTATGCAACTCTTGCTTGAGCTGCATTTTCCTGGCTTGCGTATTTGTGCTATACATTTTTGACAAAGTATCCCATGCCTCCTTTGGCGTACTTGCATCTTGAATATGCACAATCATCGAGTCTGAAATACTGATAGATAGCCAATACATAACTTTCCTGGCTCTCTCATGCCATGTTTTGAATGCCTGCATTTGCTGTTGATTGGGAACATCAGGAAGAACTGGTCCTTCTTCATTTCCTGCAACAAATTCCCAATATTCTTTTCCCATAAGGAAATTTGTCATTCTAAACTTCCATGCTTGGAAGTTGTTCTTGTCAAGCTTTTCAGTGACAATCTGTGAAAGAGAATCAGACGCCATTACAGAACACTACAAAAAATTCTGTCACTGCAAAGAACACAACTTCAGCCTCACAAGGGCAAATCTGCAAAACTGACGAAAGTGGTATTTGACCACACAGTCACTTCCTAGTGACGATTTTGCATCAACAGGCAACAGGGATGATTCTGTAACTCCCAATGTCTCTGCTGACTGAGCTGTATAAGATTCGCCATCGTAAGTCCACTCCTTACTACCCTAGAGCCAACGGCCAAGTTGAAGTCACCAATCGCATCCTTTGCTCGATTCTGACAAGAACGATTGCTGCACATCGTTGCGACTGGGACGATCGACTTACAGAGGCCCTCTAGGCATATAGAACCTCTCATAAGGCAGCAACATGACAGACCCCTTTCCAGCTAGTATATGGTACAGAAGCTATCTTCCCTGTTGAGCTGGAATTACCCTCTTTGGGATTGGCAGTTAAAGAACGCTTGGGAGATAGTGAGTCACTGCAATGCCGTCTCCTACACTTGGAATGCTTGGATGAGATATGACGGATGGCCTTACAATACATGGAAACCACTCAAGCGCGACACAAGGCCTATCATGACAGTTTCATCAAGCACAAGGAGTTCAAAGAAGGTGATCTTGTCCTAGCCTATGATTCGAGATTTGGCAAGTTTCCTAGAAAGCTTCAACAACGGTGGATGGGCCTATACAAGGTACTGGCCGTCAATCCTAACGGCTCTATTCAGGTACAGACCGTTGATGCCTCTGATGATCCTTTCCTGATCAATGGCTATCGCTTAAAGATGTACTTGCCTCCCTGGGGATCTTGACAATCACAGTCAACCTACCCCTTCCTTTTTGGGCATCGCACTATCCTTCTTGTCGTGCTTCTGATAGCCCTTATGTTTCTCCTCATGAGGCGGTCTCGTTTTGCTACCCCCTTGTAGAAACATCTCAACCCGACCTTGTTCTCTTCTCATCCGATCCAACAATGGTGGCGAGGTTGGTCCTGACAATGGTATTTCTACCATACTCTTTCTGAATGAAAAAAATAAAAGAACAAAAAAAGAAGAAAAGAAAAAATAGGAAAAAAAAAGTAAAGTAAAGAAAAAAAAAATAAAAACAATAAAAAATCAACAAATAAACTGTTATGGGAGAAAAGGAAGAAATTCCTTGTCATAATAGGCCTCGTTCCAAGAAAAGGTGGAAACACCCTTGGGCGAGAAGCTGATTGTGGAAAAGGTGGTAACACCCCACAGTTCAGGATAGCTGACTCACCAGCTGAACCTCTTCAGCAAGTAATTTGTAGCCACCTCCCTTGGTGCGCTGTCTCTGCAATATTAGTCTGTCTGCCCTTCTTAGCAGACGACTCTTCTTACAAATCATTGAAGTATGAGATTTGTAGGCTGCCTCCCTGGGTATGTCTCGTCCTCAAGACCCTGATGACACTAACAGCCGACATGATCTTCATCACCAACACCTGGAGAGATGTGAGCTTTCATCCTAACAGGATGGGGACGTGAGTATGGGCTGCCCTCTATATCTATCCGAGTGTGAGACAGAGGGTGGGGTGAGTGACGAGTCTTTTCCTTCAAAGCAAATGAGAGGTGAGATGTGTAAACAAAGTATTGCATGCACGGGACAAGCCTCTCCATGCACAATGCACGATCTATTTCATGTGCACTGCACTATAAGCCTCCACGGCCTTCCTTCTTGCATTGTATGCTGGCATAGGGCAGGATGTACAATTGCACCATCAAATACGCACAAGGCATATAATCTTTGCACAAGTGACTGTGCGGATTATATCAATGGGTTTCCGGAAAGGGCTGCACTTTGCATCTTTCAACAGAGAGTGGGCTGAGTGTGATTGGTGTTTCTTCAATCAATTACTAAGAGGTGAGGATTGAGGGACTTTGAAACCGTTGGAGTCAAGTACGTTCCCGTTTTCCTATGCACCCATGGGCTGGGTCTCTGCCATAAGCACAGGACACGTCACTCTGTTCTATACACTGCATTGCAAGGCTCCCTGGCCTTTCTCCTTGCACCTATGCCAGACGGGTTGGACGCAGTGATGCACCATCAATTGTGCACCATGGAAATCTCCCTCTGTTGAGATATCGAGCTCCACTCGTGATACGCCAGGGTGACAGTTGTGTATTTATGTCACCGACTTGTCAGTTGCAGACGCGGTTGGTACACCGCCCATGAATAATAGCTACATGATAGCTATCCTTATCTACTCTAGTTCGTGGCTCAGTTAGTATGCTACCTTAGTTAGTTGAGTTTGGTTTGAGACCCATATATAGGGTTCTTCTATTTCTTTGTACTAGAGTTCTTTTGGCTTACACAACTAAGAAGAGGAAAACTGTTTTCAGCCTCCACCCTTGTGTGTATTCCCCCATTGTGCAAGCAAGAAAGCTTCAAGTGAGACTCCTTCCTTCTCTTCCACAAACTTGACATGGTATCAGAGCCTTGTTCATGGTAAGGAGCTCAAGAAAGCAAGCCAAGCTCGCGGTGTTCTGGTAAGAGGAGCAGTGTTGCTGTCATTTTCTGTTTTAGGAGCAGATCTCTACAGGTAGCACAGCCGGAAATTGCAAGACTGCATTGTCTCAGGTTGAGACGCCCTTCGCGGTGAAGCAAGAGGGTAGTATATGCTGTAAGAAAAGGCCTTTAGCCCCTGGCGACCCTGTTTTTTTGATTTGAGGCCATTTCGGGGCCTGTTTTGGAGGCGGAAGTTTTCTGCATGCACTCAGGAAAAGACCCTATTTTATGCTGCGCAACCACTGTTCTACAGGTCAGTGAAAAGTTACTGTAGAAATTGCATCGTATGCTTGTGCACAGAGACATTGGGAGTTTCAGAATCATCCTTGGTTCCTGTTTATGCAAAATCGTCACTAGGTAGTGACTGTGTGGTCAAATACCACTTTCGCCAGTTTTGCAGATTTGCCCTTGTGAGGGTGAAGCTGAGTTTTTTGCAGTGAAAGAATTTTTTGCAGTGTTCTGTAATGGCGTCTAATTCTCTTTCACAGATTGTAACTGAAAAGCTTGACAAGAACAACTTCCAGGCATGGAAGTTTAGAATGACGAATTTCCTTATGGGAAAAGGATATTGGGAATTTGTTGCAGGAAATGAAGAAGAACCAGTTCTTCCTGATGTTCCCAATCAACAGCAAATGCAGGCATTTAAAGCATGGCATGAGAGAGCCAGAAAAGTTATGCATTGGCTGTCTATCAGCATTTCAGACTCTATGATTGTGCATATTCAGGATGCAAGTACGCCAAAGGAGGCATGGGATACTTTGTCAAAAATGTATAGCACAAATACGCAAGCCAGGAAAATGCAGCTCAAGCAAGAGTTGCATAATGTACAAAGAGAAAATATGAGCATCAATGACTACCACATGAAGGTGAAGAAGATTGCAGATGCACTTGCTTCCATTGGGTCACCAGTGGAAGATGATGATTTAGTTTATGTGACCTTGAATGGTCTAGGAAAGGATTATGCACAGTTCCGAACATCCATTTTCGTCCGTGAAATATTTCCTGATTTTGAGGAGTTGATTGCTCTTCTAATTTCTAAGGATCAGAGAAATGGTGGTGCATCTTCTTCAGGAGGAACTTCAAAAGAAGTTGTTTTCTACTCAAATGCTGGAAGAGGTAGAGGCAGAGGTAGGGGAGGCCGATTTGGAGGCCACGGTAGAAATCAGAATATGCAGCAAACTCAAGAAAACCAGTCCTATGGAGGAGGACGTGGTAACTCTAGAGGCAGGGGGAGCCAAAGAGGTCGTGGTGGATGGCAAAGAGGCCAAAATGCAAACAGTAATGTTGAATGCTACTACTGTGGTAAAATGGGTCATATGGCTAAAGACTGCTATAAAAAGCAGAATGACATCATGAATGGAAAACTGCAACAAGGGAATTATGCATCTTCTAGTAGACAGGGTGATGACAGAAATGAGCATTTGTTTATGGCGCAGCACATGAACAATTCTGTGACAAGTGCAGAAGAAAGCAATGATGTATGGTATGTTGACTCAGGTGCATCAAACCACATGACAGGTCATGCAGAATGGATGGAGGATGCAAGGAAAATGGAAAAACCAGGATTTGTGGAGACTGGTGATGATACTGCACATCCTATTGTTCAGATTGGAAAAATTTCTTTGTCTATGCAGGATGGGAAAAAGAAATACCTGTCCGATGTATTTCATGTCCTGAATATCACCAAGAATCTAGTTTCTGTTGGTCAAATGGTTAAGTAGGGCTTACAGGTCAGATTTAATCCTCATGGATGCTTTGTTGAGGATATGAAAAATAAAGGTCGCTTGATAGCAAAAGGAAAGAAGAAGGGTAGAATGTTTACATTGGATGCAGACATGTCTGAATTGAGTGCATCAATGTTTGCACATGGGACCGGTGTAGTTGCAGATATTGATATTTGGCATAAATGCATTGGTCATGTTAATGTACAACGATTTAAATCAATGCAGGCCCAAAATATTGTTTCAGGTTTGCCTAAATTCAAGGTTGCAGAAATGCATAAGGTATGTGAAGCCTGTCAGTTTGGAAAACAGGCAAGGAAACCATTTCCTAGACATGTTCAAGAGAATGAGAAGCCATTGGAATTAATCCACTCTGATGTGTGGACTACTAAAGCTGCATCTCTTGGAAGCTGTCATTATTTTGTCACTTTTATTGATGACTATAGCAGAAAAGTTTGGGTGTATTTTATGAAAAAGAAAAGTGAAGTTTTTGGGCATTTCAAAACCCTTAAAGCTATGGTTGAAAAAGAAATAGGCCTGCAAATAAAATGCCTAAGGTCAGATGGAGGGGGAGAGTACCTTTCAAATGAGTTTGCAAGGTTCCTGCAGGAGCATGGCATAAAGCAGCAATATTCATGCAGTCATACCCCACAACAAAATAGAATTGCAGAAAGGAAAAACATGCATATTGGAGAGGTATCTCGTGCCATGCTCAATGAAAAAGACTTGCCAGATTTTTATTGGGCTGAAGCAGTTGCTACAGCAGTCTACATAATGAACAGGACTCCCACTGCAGCAATACATGGAATGACTCCAGAGGAGAGGTATATTGGCAGGAAACCAGATATTTCTCATTTGAAAATTTTTTGTTGCATTGCCTATGTACATGTGCCAGATGAGTTGAGATCCAAGTTGGATCCAAAAGCTGAGAAGTGCATCTTTATTGGTTACTCTCTGCAGCAAAAAGGATGCATAAAATGGTAATGCTGCACAGAATTCACAGCAGCAGTCACAAAATATTAGTGGACCTGGAGCGTCCTCTAGCAGTGGTTCACATTCTTCGCCATGGATAAGCAGATTGAGATCAGGAGAATCTTCTCAAAGCAATGCAGATAGTGGTATGCAGGTATCACGAAAAGGAAAAGAGAAGGTTGATCAGCCTATGTTTGATGTGAATGCAGGTCACTCTTATGTGGATGGTGAATCCAGTGGCTCAGAACAGAGCATTGATGATGAGTTGGGTATTCCTTCTATTGTTACACCTGGAGTAAGGAAGACCAGGGATGTTTTGAGAGCATCTAGGAGTGAATCTATTTTGCACAGGTCTACGAGAGCTAGGTATCTTGTGGATAGGCTGAAATATGATGGATTTATAGCCATTCACTATGCATATATGGTCAAAGTGATACAGGAACCAGAACCCACTTCTTTTGAGCAAGCCATGGGAAAAGAAAAATGGGAGAAAGCCATGGATGAAGAAATGGATGCCTTGGAAGCAAATGCTACATGGGAATTGGTACCTTTGCCTAAAGGTAAAAATTCAATTGGCTGTAAGTGGGTTTATAAGGTAAAGCACAATGCAGATGGTTCTGTGAACAGATACAAGGCAAGATTAGTAGTCAAGGGGTATGCACAAACATATGGCATTGACTATGAAGAAACATTCAGTCCGGTTGCAAGGATGGCAACCGTAAGAGCAGTCATTGCTATGGTTGCATCAAAGGGATGGTCTTTACATCAGATGGATGTAAAGAATGCCTTCTTGCATGGTGATTTGCAAGAAGAGGTCTATATGGAGCAGCCACCAGGTTATGTGCATGCTGTTCATCCTGAGTTTGTTTGCAAGTTGAAGAAAGCCTTGTATGGCTTGAAGCAAGCACCTAGAGCATGGTCTGATAAGATAGGACAGTATCTTGTCACTATTGGCTTTCAGATTTCCAAGGCAGATTTCTCACTTTATGTGAGAAAAACAGAGAAATGTATTATGCTACTTGTCATTTATGTTGATGATTTGATTATGACAGGTGATAGTGATGAAGATATCCTTCATGTGAGAATGCTATTGAAGCAGAAGTTTGAGATGAAGGATTTGGGAGAGTTATTTCTTGGGCATTGAGGTGATTAGATCACCAAGTGGGATACAGCTCTTGCAAAGGCAGTATGGATTGGACATGCTGTCCAAATATGGGATGATAGGCTGTAAGCCTATTTCAGTTCCTTTGGAGCAGAATGTGAAGCTGAGCACAGATGCAGGTGAGCTTCTAGAAGACCCTACTATGTATAGACGCATAGTAGGAAGTTTGATTTATATGACTATTACCTGGCCAGATTTGAGCTATGCTGTTGGATTGGTAAGTCAGTTTATGCAGGCTCCAAGGAAACCACATTTGGATGTGGCTAGACGCATACTCAAGTATGTGAAGTCCACATTGCAGTATGGACTATTTTATGAGACTGGGGTTCAGATACAGTTGCATGGATATACTGATGCTGATTGGGCTGGTAGTATTTTTGATAGACGATCTACCAGTGGATATGTATTCTCTTTTGGGAGTACTGCAGTCACTTGGAGCAGCAAGAAACAGCCTACAGTTGCCTTGTCGAGCACAGAGGCTGAGTACAGGGGTGCAGCAATGGCTGCATGTGAGGTAGCTTGGTTGCATAAGCTACTTTATGATATGCATCAGTCTACATATCGGCCAGTTGTCATTTATTGTGACAACATGAGTAGTATACACTTGGCAAATAACCCAGTCTATCATGCTAGAACAAAGCACATTGAGGTGCATTATCACTATGTGCGAGAGAGGGTTTTACTAGGTCTTATTGATCTAGTTTATGTCAGCACAGAGGATCAGGTAGCTGACATATTCACGAAGGCATTGGGCGCAGAGAAGCTGTGCAAGTTCAGAGACTTGCTTAGTGTGCAGGAATTGGGATTGAGCTCGAGGGGGAGTGTTGAGATATCGAGCTCCACTCGTGATACGCCAGGGTGACCGTTGTGTATTTATGTTACCTACTTGTCAGTTGCAGACGCAGTTGGTACACCGCCCATGAATAATAGCTACATGATAGCTATCCTTATCTACTCTAGTTCGTGGCTCAGTTAGTATGCCACCTTAGTTAGTTGAGTTTGGTTTGAGACCCATATATAGGGTTTTTCTATTTCTTTGTACTAGAGTTCTTTTGGCTTACACAACTAAGAAGAGGAAAACTGTTTTCAGCCTCCACCCTTGTGTGTATTCCCCCATTATGCAAGCAAGAAAGCTTCAAGTGAGACTCCTTCCTTCTCTCTCACAATCTTGACACCCTATGCATCATTTCCTTGTCAATTCCTAAACCGGGTGTTAGATCTAGGATTTTATCCTTATTTCCTCGAGTGATATTAGTCATGGGGCGAGTGCCTACTCTTTCAATCCATTTGAGTAATCGTGAGTTGAGTGCAATATCCCTCGCTATCGACGAAGTTCCTGTGATTCCTTCAACTAGCTACCTCCCTAGGTGCTGCTGCGCGATCCTTGCCATGAAGGACGAAGGACGTGTGCTGTGAAGATACCTTGTTACCTCCTGCAGCCGACGATGCCTCCACACACAATCTCGATAGTCGACATTCCTTCTCTGCAATATGGGCCAAGTTTTTCTAACCATACACCTTCTGTTTCTCAGTACTGATCATGTCTTAAGTGTGGGGACATTTGTGGTTGGTTTGATATGAGGTACCAAGTCCGTGAAGTTTGGTTTAATCTTCCTACTAAGGTCTTAAGTGTGGGGATGCATCCCTACGCGTCTATGTTGCATATCCCCATGCATATATCTTATTTTGATCATGCATGTATGCCGTGATTTCATTTTACCCTGATGGGGTTCCTTCCCCACCCTTACGTTCTATTTCACCCTGTCCTAGGGGTTGTTCCTTGACCGTTTGCCCTTATTCTTGGTTTTGCGCTTCTTTCATACGAACGGATCTTACATTCATCGAAAACTCAATCCAACCTTATAGCCCTATTCGCCCTTCGAACTGCCTATTTTTTCTTTTTACTGACCCCTGTTTCGACAGGCAGTTCTAAAGTTATTAATTTTTGAAGCAATTCTCATAAATTGGATAGTTTTCCATGTGAATGCATCATTAATTCTTTGGAACCCTGATCTGACGCACCAGGCCTGTCTTACGCATTCTCCTTGACATTTTTCCCTTTTACTTCGTGTCATTTCGATGCACGGTTCATCCGTTATTAAATTTTTTGGGTTTTGGGGCCTTTTTTGTACCTATTTTTCACATTTTTCCATGTGAACTTGCCCTACTTTTAACGGAATTCCAGTTTGATTTGGCAGCCGTATCCTGCTAGCCTTTCCCCCACTTTTTCCTTTTCCCTCCCCCCTCTTCTACCTGCCGGATTTTTAGTTATGAATTTTTTTGAGAGTTTTTAAATGCATTTTTCATGTTTTTTCCATGTGTCCTGTGAATTCATTTTTTCTAGACATTTTTCCTTTTTACTGTCCTCTATTCCGATGTATGGTTCTTTCCGTATTAATTTTCGCATCCTATCTCAATCGAAACTGTGTTTTGTCATGATAGGGTTGTCGGACACATTGTTTTGCACACTTTTCCTTCTTTTCGCACTTCGTTTCGATGCGCGGATTTTTCGATATTAATGCCCGTATGTGTTTTCGGGTTTGTTTTTTGCGTTTTTTCCATGTGAACACCCTAATTTTGTCCCGGAACCCATGTCGCATGTTTCCAACATTTTCCCTTCGTCTCCCGACCCATTTTTTTCTTTTTATGGATTTTTGATCCGACAAACGGTTTGGATTTTATTAAATTTTCTTCATTTTTCCCATTAACCGTGTTTCTCGCCTCGTGCGTGAACGCACTTGTTTTTTGTTTTACACGCCTCGAGACTCCCTTGTGGCGTCCGTGGCCAGCCTGTCCCTATCCCTGCCCGTTTGACCCCGTCACTATAAATTTTTTTTACCCCTGCCCGCGCATGCGCATGGGCCGGGGAATGTGTTCTTCTATTTTATTATTATTATTATTATTATTATTTTTCATTATTAAAAAAATACAAACACACAGTTAAAAAAAACCAAACGAATAGAAAGAAAACCACGCATTTTTTTTTTAAACTAAGAAAACAAAAAGAAGAAGACATAAAAAGAAAGAACAACAAAAGAGAAAAACAAACAGGAAACAAACAAAATAAAAAGAAAAAAAGAAAATGCATTATTTTTATTTTTATTTAGTTTTAAAAAAAACGAAATTCCTTACCTGTCCGTTGCGCACGTCTCCTCCCTGCTCCTTCCCCTTCCTCTTTTTTTCCCCCCTTTCTTCTTTCTCTTCCTCCTCCTCTCTCTCCTCTCCAACCTCCTCCAATCGCCGCCCTCCCATCGCATGCGAATCGGCCTCCTCCTCCAACTGCCGCCCTCCCATCGCCTACGAATCGGCCTCCTTCTCCAACCACCGTCAGCCACCACCGACTCTGCCTCTCCAACCGTCGTTAGCCACCGACTCCGCCTCTCCTCGGCTGCACCTTCCTCTTTCTCCTCTTCCTCCCTCCTCCTCCTCCCACCACCTCCTCCTATCACCACCACCTTTGCCCAGGTTACTAGCTTAACTTTAGTTAAGCTAACCCAATTTTAGTTAATTAACCCCACTAAAGTTAACCTAACTAGGGTTAGTCCCTACTAACCCAACTGTAGTTAGGTCCCAACTAACCTAACTAGAGTTAGGTCACAACTAACCTAACTAGGGTTAGTCTCTACTAACCTAACTGTAGTTAGGTCACAACTAACCTAACTACGGTTAGTCCCAACTAACCTAACTGTAGTTAGTCTCACTAACCTAACTCAGGTTAGTTCCACCCCCCACTAACCTAACCTAGGGTTAGTTGACCCCAGTTAATTGACCCCTAGTTAGTTTCCACCCCTACTAACTGTACTATGGTTAGTTATCAACCCCACTACCTCACCCTAGGTTAGTTAGTCTAACCCTGGTTAGTTAGGACTTGACTAACTAACTTACTTGACTAACCAACCTACATTAACTTAATTGACCTAACTAGCCTAGACTAATTCAGATTAACCTAATCAACCCTGACTAACCTAACTAGCCCAGACTTGACTTACCCTGCCTTAATTGACTTACCCAGACTAACTTGACTTGACTTGACCTCACTTAACCAACTAACCTGATTTACATCATTTACTTGATTTAGTTAATTTCAAAAATTCATTTAAATTTAAAAAAATTACCAAAAATTTTCTAAAAATTTCCCCCTATTTTTGCACTTTTTTGGAATATTTGTAAGGTGGAAATTTACACACACAAAATTACAGAAAAGTAACAATTTGAAAATTCATTCAAAATTACATGAAAAATGGATAAAATTCATTTAAAATTAGTAAAAATACAAAAAAAAGTCAAAAAAATCTCAAAAAAGTCCACACACCCCTTTGTCCTTTTTTTCTACTAATCTTTCACTTAACAAAATATTTTCATACAAGGCAAAAATATTTTTTGAAGCACCAAAACCATCATACAAATTCATTTTAAATCCTACAAACCATTTAAAAATCTTGGTTGAATTAACATAAATTGTGGACATTTTCTACATGGCTAAATTTTTTTTTTCCTTCATCACATATCCATGTGCTAAATATCTTGATTTAATTATTATTATTTTAAAAAACACACACAAATAAATTTAAAAAAAAAAAACCAAACAAACAAACACACAAACAAAAACACATAATAAACCAAATTAACCTCACCCCACTATAAACACAAACCAAACACACCTAAAATATAACACAAACACAATACAAAATAAAAAATTCAAAATACATTAAAAATCAACAAACACTCAAGTGTTTTCTTTTTTGTTCAGTTAGTGGTCTTTGATTTTGTTTGATTGGATTCATTGCTTTTGGGAGACTACTCCGTGCACCTTCAGGCCACTACACACACACCCCTACCAAGTATTTATTTTGTGAGCTTTATTTATTTTCATTACCCCCTTAATCACAATTAATTGCTAAAATGAACTATTTATTCACCCACCTTTTCCATGCACATTCGCGCTAAACACACCATTTAATAATTTTAAAATCAACCAGCCATTCACTTTGCACGCACTACGTGCGCTTAAGAGGCACCTTAATTTGTAATAATAATGAACCAGCTGTCACGAAGAAGCACGCGCTGGCAAAAAAGCGCTCCACATCACTATTAACTTTTAATTGAGGAATTTGCATTTAGAGACCCAGTCTGGGAATTGTAGTCCAAGTTGTGATAAAGCACCGTTTCAACTTAATAATTTGTAATTAAAATTTTAAGAAGGAACCACCGTTTTCTTATTAAGGTTTATAACCTAATAAAATGTCACCCATTGTTAATAGTTTCTTAAAATGAACCCTTCATTAAAATAATTCCCCCTCACTGCACTTTTTTTCCCCTTTTTAATAAACACTCTTCGTGGGACATGCTTGTAAAGGTCTTTTAGTTGACATTGATGGTCAAGGTTATGGTCAAGTGTTGAGGTATATTTTTGTGGTAGTCTGATATGTCCATGTATTACGATTACGGGTCCCGTGTGTAGTTCTTTCTTTCTTGCCTGATACGGGGATTTGGATGCTTGTTTATTGCATCGCATGAAGTTTTCGGTCGCATCTGTGTTGAGGTCATGCCGAATTTTTTCTAGGATGTGGATTATTTGGGGTGGTAAATGGGTTAGTTACGTCTATGTATGTATGTGTGTCCTTCTTTTTGGATTGATTTCTTTTTTATAGCCCTTTGGTTGTTTTGCAGGTATTCTTTGTGGCTGTCTGTGTTTCATACTAAGCTCAAGGGAAGTGTTGAGATATCGAGCTCTACATGAGAGAGATGGCATCCACTACATGCCTTGTTGATGTTGTTGGCATCCACTACGTGCCTTGGTGATGTGGCATGATATTATTCACTAGCATGTTAGGTGACCAATATGAGGATTCACCAGTGATTCTACAACTTGACTATACCCACATTTCTTTTCAACCATCAATCTCATGCAACTTTTGAAATATGCTTATTTTTTCTTTCTACAACCCTATTTTTCTATGGGGTATACTTGTAGGTAAACTCTCTCTTTATCCCATGAGATCTCAAAAAGTCATTAAACTCATTAGAGAGGTATTCTTTAGAAAATATACAAGAGGGAAGAGAGGTGAAGTACTCAAGAATGCGCGCGTGCGCGCGCGCACACACACACACACACACACACACACACACACACACACACACACACACACACACACACAAGCAATGGATACTTAAGAACACAAAGAGACAGGGCTTAAATATTCTTCATCTTTTTTCTTCTTTTTTCACATAAAATAATTAAGTCTACAATATAATAAAATACTAATATAAAAGTACCACAATGTATATACACATGGTCAGTAAGTGTACACCCGCTTAGAAAGAAGAGGTGGCACAATAAATGTGCTATAACCAAGGATGGATGCGGTTACACAGATCCCAAGTCTAACTCTACACTCAACTCCTAAGTCGTTGCACATCAATGCTTTTTGGGAAGGCACTGAAATGCATGCAGTTTTACCCATCCTAGCCTTAGGAGATATGACGCGAAAAGGAATTCTAGACACAGGTGCAGGTGTTAGTGTACTAAGCCATGCAGTCTTAGAGGCATGGGAAAACCCTCCTGTAGAGACTGTCAAGTTTAACGTCACGTTAGCAAATGGAATGAAGGTAAGACCATTCGAGGTCTTAAAGAATTGGCCAGTAAAGATTGTCGGTGTGCAGTTTTCCGTAAACTTCATTGTCATGAAGGGAGTGGATTATGACATACTATTAGGCCGACCTTGGATGAGGAATGCGCGTGTCATTGAGGACTGGGGCAATGGTTTGATTTTCCTAGGGAACAGAACTAGTGCATTAAGGGTAGAGATGGACACTTTGAAGACGACCCCTGTTGACCTAGATGCCATCTCAGCTATGCTGAAAGGCGATACTCAAATGACCAAACCCTATGGATCACTCACTAAATATATTCCTTGCTCTGAGGATGAGAGGGATTGGATGCACGTTTTGGCAACCATTGACCTACCATTCTCGGATGAGGAAGAACTATATTGGCAGGCTGCTAAAGCCGCAACCATGCCAATTGAGGAGCCAATTGTGCCACTCTGCATGATGGCAGGAAGATCACTCAACCCAGGCAAACCAGCCTCGTTCCATATCCCCAACAACAAACTAGAGCTTCAGGAAATCGTAGAGTATCTGACCAATAAATTGGAAGGCAACTTGGCTGCTAACTTAAAACCTCTACGTGATCTATTAGCTAAGCCAGAATGGAAATGGACCAAGGTCCACGATCTGAATTTGTTATATAACTAGGCTTTAGTTACTGATGACAAGGAAACTCGAGAAGAAAGCTTCGGTGATGATGAGCAATCAGAAGGACATGACTCTAATGACGAGGAGTATGAGGACTATCGCTCTACAAGAGAGGAGAGTGAAGAAGAGATAGATAGAATAGAGTACAACACAGAAGGAAAAGTGATAGAACAAATCAGGGCAGACTCGAGGCCGGAATGATACCAGAAGAATACTTTAGAGGCAAGAAGCCAAATGTGTCACACTTGAAAGTGTTTAATTGTATTACACATGTTCATGTGCTAGGTAAGCTATGAAGGAAGCTTGATCCAAAGACTAAAAAATGTATTCACATTGGATGCTCTTTAGAGCAAAAAGGGTATGACTATTATAACCATGTCTCACAAGTGAGTTCAAAGAAGTGAGCAGGGATATTATTTTTAATGAGATAAGTAGTTGGTTTACATCTAATGGTGATGCACTGGATGATGATGATGATCATGATAATTAGGTGCAAAAAGAAAAGCAAGAGTCACAGAGTCTTTGTGGACCAGAAACATCATCTAATACTTCATCTACAGTTGGTCTGGAAGACTAAAGAGAGCTCCACATCTTCAAGTGCATCTAGAAGTGTTGCAAGTAAAGACAAAGGGAAAAAGAAAGTATCGGATGGTAATGATACATCTACTAGTCATTTGCGGTTTGGTATACAAAGAGCACATGGTAATGTAAATGTTCAAATGAGTGATCCAGTGGTATGCAAGTCTAGCACGGTCAAATACCCTATTAAAAGATTTGGGTTTGAAGGCTATACAACTCACCATTATGCTTACATGGTAAAGGTGGTTGAGAATACTGAGCCCACATTTTGAGGATGTTGTTGGTCATACTCATTGGGATGCAACAATGGATAAGGAGATGGTTGTATTAGAGGCTAATAAGACTCGAGATCTAGTACCATTGCTAAGGGAAAGAAAGCCGTTGGCTATAAGTGGGTTTACAAAATCAAGCATAATGCAGATGGTTCTGTTAGAAGGTATAAGGCTAGGCTAGTTGCAAAAGGCTATGCTCAAATATTTGGCATCGATTATGAAGAGACATTTAGTCCAATTGTGCTAGGATGGTAATATTAGATATGCAATGGCTTTGGAAATAACTAAAGATTGGAGTTTGCAAAAAATGGATATAAAGAATATTGCAACAAGAGGTGTACATGGAGCAGCCAACAAGTTATGAGGATATAGAGCATCCCACCTATGTGTGGAGGTTAAAGAAGGCATTCTATGGGCTGAAGTAAGCACATAGAGCATGGTATGACAAGTGCTTGTCAGTTGTGCAGATGCGGTTGGTACACCGCCCATGAATAATAGCTAGATGACAGCTATCCTTATCTACTCTAGTTCGTGGCTCAGTTAGTATGCCACCTTAGTTAGTTGAGTTTGGTTTGAGACCCATATATAGGGTTCTTCTATTTCTATGTACTTAAGTTCTTTTGGCTTACAAACTAAGAAGAGGAAAACTGTTTCCAGCCTCCACCTTTGTGTGTATTCCCCCATTGTGCAAGCAAGAAAGCTAAAAGTGAGACTCCTTCCTTCTCTCCCACAATCTTGACATGGTATCAGAGCCTTGTTCGTGGTAAGGATCACAAGAAAGCAAACCAAGTTCGTGGTGTTCTGGTAAGAGGACCAGTGTTGCTTTCATTTTTCTATTTTGGGAGCAAGTCTCTACAGGTAGCACAGCCGGAAAGTGCAAGAGTGTATTGTCTCAGATTGAGATGCCCTTGACAGTGTAGCAAGAGGGTAGTATATGCTGCAGGTGAGGGCTTTAGCCCTCGGTTGCTCTGTTTTTTTTATTTGAGGCCCTTTCGGGGCTTGTTTTGGAGGCGGAAGTTTTCTGCACGCACTCAGAAAAAGGCCCTGTTTTATGTTGTGCGACCACTATTCTACAGGTCGGTGAAAAGTTATTGTAGAAATTGCATTGTATGCTTGTGCCCAGAGACATTGGGAGTTAAGAATCATCCTTGTTGCCTGTTGATGCAAAATCGTCACTAGGAAGTGAGTGTGTGGTCAAATACCACTTTCGTCAGTTTTGCAGATTTGCCCTTATGAGGCTGAAGCTGTGTTCTTTGCAGTGACAGAATTTTTTGCAGTGTTATGTAATGGCGTCTGATTCTCTTTCACAGATTGTCACTAAAAAGCTTGACAAGAACAACTTCCAAGCATGGAAGTTCAGAATGACGAATTTCCTTATGGGAAAAGTATATTGGGAATTCGTTGCAGGAAATGAAGAAGAACCAGTTCTTCCTGATGTTCCCAATCAACAGCAAATGCAGGCATTTAAAGCATGGCATGAGAGAGCTAGGAAAGTTATGTACTGGCTATCTATCAGCATTTCAAACTCTATGATTGTGCATATTCAAGATGCAAGTACGCCAAAGGAGGCATGGGATACTTAGGCAAAAATGTATAGCACAAATACGCAAGCCAGGAAAATGTAGCTCAAGCAAGAGTTGCACAATGTGCAAAGAGAAAGTATGAGCATCAATGACTACCACATGAAGGTGAAGAAGATTGCAGATGCACTTGCTTCCATTGGGTCACCAGTGGAAGATGATGATTTAGTTTCTATGACCTTAAATGGTCTAGGAAAGGATTATGCACAGTTCCGAACATCCATTTCCGTCTGTGAAATATTTTCTGATTTTGAGAAGTTGATTGCTCTTCTAATTTCTGAGGAGCAGAGAAATGGTGGTGCATCTTCTTCTGGAGGAACTTCAAAAGAAGCTGTCTTCTACTCAAATGCTGGAAGAGGTAGAGGCAAAGGTAGAGGAGGCCGATCTGGAGGCCGTGGTAGAAATCAGAATATGCAGCAAACTCAAGAAAACCAATCCTATGGAGGAGGACGTGGTAACTCTAGAGGCAGGGGGAGCCAAAGAGGTCGTGGTGGATGGCAAAGAGGCCAAAATGCAAACAGCAATGTTGAATGCTACTACTGTGGTAAAATGAGTCATATGGCTAAAGACTGCTATAAAAACTAGAATGACATCATGAATGGAAAATTGCAACAAGGGAATTATGCATCTTCTAGTAGATAGGGTGATGATAGAAATGAGCATTTGTTTATGGTGCAGCACATGACCAATTCTATGACAAATGCAGAAGAAAGAAACGATGTGTAGTATGTTGACTCAGGTACATCAAACCACATGACAGGTCATGCGAGCATGCCCTTCTCTTTACCTCCGAAAGCCTAGATGATTCTATGGCACGCTTTCTTGTGGATTTCTCCTCATGCCCTGAGCCCGCCTTTGTAACAACCTGTAATTATCTTAGGTTACTTAAGCTACTCCTTAAGTAGGACCCGACTCCACAAGAGCGTGGCCTACCTCCCCTCTTCTTTGACCCTAACTCTATTGACAGCTGCGCCATGGCTCGTCTTATGATGAGGGCTAGTCTCCTCCCCTCTTTTTGCCTAGCCCTCCTAGAAGATATGAATGACAGCCAATTCACTAGGTGCAATCACCCTTTCCTCTCCACCACTTCTCTTCATGTCCGCATGAATTTGAAAGATTACATGCAAAGTCACTAGTTTTTGAGCAAATCCATCCGACCCCCTTCCCCTCCTCATTCAGATGAAGACAATTAGGCCTAACTGTCATTCCGCAACTATATATATATATATTTTAAGAATAACATGAAAGGAAAAGCACACAAGCACTCACTTGCAGAAGCACTCAAACACCACATAGAGCACTATCACTGCACCTAGGGGTTCTCAAGTTAGGCGTGCCCAATGGCTTCGATCGGCCGGCTCCGCTCCTAACCCCCTAACCCTTTTTGCTTCCCCACTTCATGCTTAGGGTACATTAAGGGCAGGACATACCTAGGGAGTTAACACTTGCATATGGTTAGACCTGTCACCCTAAGCCACTTGCACCCCACCTCCCTTAACACAAATGGGGTCCTCAAGTGTGGGACATCACCGAGGCTTGCATGCGGTTAGACCCACCTCCCCATTCCACTAGCACGAGCACACTGCACCAACACAGTAAGGTAGACACTCCCCTTAGGAAGAGCACCGCACCTTCTCCTTTCAGGCATCACACAAGTGGCAAACCGCCAACTTCAGAGGCCCCCATCAACCACTCGCTATCCATCTGGCTTCCCTGACAAGCATCAGCTTCCACACGCACCTGAATCTACATGTGGCCCTTCCCCTTACACCATCATTGCCCAAGTGTCTACCACCCTACAATAACATAGAAGTGCCATGGGACTGGCACCGATCTCGGAGGGGAGTAATCTTAACCCCAAGTATGTTAACCCCAAGTCGAGATGGCGGAAAATGAAGGAAAAAGCGGAAAAATCATGGAAGAAGAGCACAGACACGCATGCAACCTCTAAAGGCTAAGCTGAGACCAAAGGCACAATTTTAAATGAAAGGCACCTCAAAAAACTTGGAAAACTCTTGTAAAAGAGCACTAGGGTCCCTCCTGTGCCAATTGTAAAATATTAGATATGCATAGGCTAGAGGCATAAGGATAGAAGAGGGAAATGGAAAAAAGACCTTGCCACAATGGTCAGTCATGTAAAAAAGGGGATGGGTGCCCATGGGATTTTAGGGTTTGTATATAAAGTTCAAAAAGTGAATGGAAGCTCATTCTTTGGTGTGTGGCTAACAAGAGCTCTCTTCTTCTTTTCTTCTTCTCTTCTTCTTATTGCTTGTGTGTGCTCTTGAGAGAGGGAGTGTGAGAGTATGAGGGAGTGAGTGTGTGGGAGTGAGGGATCAAGGGGGTGAAGCTCTTCACCATCTCCTCTTCTCTTCTTCTCTTCTCTTCTCTTCACTCGCGTGCGCGGCTATGGAGGATGGAGCTTCGAGATGGAGGAGGCTTGAGGATGCTTGAGCTAGCATCAAGAATCGTGGAGCTACCGAGGTGTGCGAGGGAGGAGGCTACTCACATCGGCATCAAGGTAAGCTCACTACACTCGTAGGATCCTCGACGGCGCGTTAGCTAGGTGAGAGATAGCAATTAGAGCTCGCTTGAAACGCTTGAAGCAATAAGTGGTCCGTGGGTCTTGGCGATTGAGCGTGAGCTCCCACTACAGCGGGGAAAGTAGTGGAAGTGTGGACAAAGCTTACTTCTTTGTACCATCAAAAAAGACATTTTTCCACCTGATTACTCTCGAGAAGAAATTACGGATGCTCAGTATTGATGATTCTTCTTCCATGAAGGAAGGATCGTACTAATAGGTTGCAGGATATGAGGGATGAGATTGTGTCCCTTGGTAGGATGATCTTTTCAAAGAATATGGCTATGATTCTTTTGACTCAGCTACCATCTCCCCGATTTGATCTCTTCTACACCAGCCTTCTTACGTTGAGGTTGAAGCTTCGATGGGAGGATCTTGCCCCACTTGTTTTTGAGCCAAAGAGGTTGCCAATGGATCCACCTCCAATAAGGCTTTTGTTGTAGGTTTGGGAAGGGGGAAGAAGAAGAAAGGGAAGTCAAAGACTAAAAGATAGGAGAGTTCTTTAGGCTTTGATTCGGAGAAGCCTAAATATACTATGGGAAAGGGATACATCTAGAGGAGAAATATTGAAAGAAGTACCCTCACCTTCGTCCAGGGGTGAAGGATGGACCTAAAGTGCTTGAGCCTTCTATCTCTACTCCAAGATCTTCCTATGAGTTTATGTTCCTTCATATTGTTCAGCTTGAGGAGACTTCTTTCATGGTTGCTTCATCTTCTCAGATGCCTTGCTTGATTGATAGTGGAGCTTCTAGTCATATGACTCCATGACGTGACTTGTTGCATGATCTACGCCCTTTTGAGGGTTCAGTCACTATCAATGACATTGTATTGATGCCTATTTGTGGTGTTGGCACTTTTGTCTTTGTTTCTTGACTATGCTTTGTGCTACCTTTCATAAGCTCTTTGTGTTCTAGACTTAGCCTCTCTAATCCTCTCATTTTATGGCCTTACTATGCTTGCTATTGGTACCTGGGTTATCTTCACTAAGTAGGCCATTTGTATTGAGGATCCTTCTATAGGGGCTATTATCATGATAGGTTGGCAAAAGAGTGGGCTTTATAGGCCCTAGTCCCATTCACTTATGGTAGGTCCTTCAAGGCAATTGTCTATTGCTACACCTATTTCCGCTTATGCACCATCTATTCCATAAGTTCCTTCCCATCCCCTACCCCCTCCTTTGGTGATTTCCTCATAACCCCCATCTTTTTTAGAGGGGAATGATCTTGGTGTGATGCATCTATGGATTCCTTGGCCCCTAGTGTTTAAGAGGGGGACTTCCTAGGATCATGAGGAGTTTCTCTATCAGCAATCTACATCGATGGACTTCATCAACATTGTCATTCCTCTCGCTACCCCAAGATCCATTTTTTTCCTTGGCCTTTTGCCACATCCAAGATCTAAGAGGGGATGTTAGCAATCATGTTTATCATCCCTCGTCATTTCTTGCCTATGAGTCTCGGTATGAGTCATGAGGAGGACTTTACGAGCTCTGACCTTTCTATCACTTGTTTTGATGGAGGAGGTAGCTCATTCTAGAGCACTCATTGTATTGCCTTTGAGTGCATTTTCTCCTCCAATTGGGATTTTGTGTGCATTTTCTAGACAATTCCTATTTTCCACAATCTGCCTACACCTGCTGGACATTGTCATTTCCATCTAGGATTTTTGTTGGGTCACCCCTATTTTTCTAGCATTTTATTCATCATTGAGCAATATTCATTACTGGTTGACTAGCACTTATGGCCTCCATTGATGAAAATCAACCATATTTGGGCATTTTTGGATATAGCATGCCCCTTCCATCTTTCATTCATATTTCTTCTTCCCTAGCAAAGCACATTTTGACTCCGTTATCTGTCTCCATCTCGCATGCTACCATCATCATTTGCCTAATTTGGTGCTTTTAGTGACACTATGGGATGTATGCAAGGGAGGACTAATTAGTCTCTTGCTTTCCTATTTGTAGTATCAACATTCTTTATTGTTCAGTGTAGATTTCAATATTTTTTTCTTGTAGTCTCTCTCTATTCCTTTGTCTCTGTGTTTTTGCACACTCTCACAAGTAGAAGGGCTCAAACATTGATCATCCCAAGGAGATTAGTTTAGAATCAAACCTTGTATCATTTCAGGGAACTAAGGTGAGAATTTGCCTTATGGATAGAAGATCAACATGGTAGCTCCCCCTCATTTCTCACCCTCTTTGAATCAAGTGCAACATAGGTGCACTTTGGTTTGGGTTGATTTGCACAAGGAGCTGCCTACTATGACCAATGCTCCATAAAATTTAGGTAACCCTAGTATTGTTTAAAAACCTTATTTTAAGTGGATCCTCATCATGAGAATAGATCAACCTTCCCCTGTGAGGTAGACTCAAGCAACCCTAGGCGACAAATTTTGAGATATTCTAAGGGAGTTTTGGATAGCATTGCCTAGGTCGATGGACTATCGAAATTGTGACATCGAGGGAGCATTGGATAGGCATGTTACACATGGTATTAGAGAAAAATAATATGAATAATCTAATCTAAAAATGCATGTTTTTACTTAATGCTTTGACCTATAATCTCCAAAGCAAAAGAGTTGAAGATATCCTACAATAAACACCCTAAATTATATGATCTTGGATTGGTAGGAATCTTTTGCAAACTGTGATTGCTAAGCTCCATTAAAACAGATTTCTATTGAAGTAGATAAGGTCACCTGAATTCATAAAGAAATGATCTTATGCCGAGATTGATGATAAAGTATGGATTGAGATCGTTGAAGATTTATTTTGATGCAACGGGAACAAGCACAGCTAGCAAGGTCATGATTGCAAAGCTATGGCTCGTAGGTTGGATAGACTTGTGGTAGAAGCAGTGGTGTCAAGACAATGCTGCCACTAAAACCATTTAAGCTAGGAAGAAATCAAGAGGACCATGAAACAAAGATACTTGCCACCTTCTTATCATTCTATCAAGATGAATGAGTTAGATTACTCTTGGTTTGTAACACTTCAAAAATGTGTCTACCTATGGATCAAACAAGTGGCAACTCTACCATATGGAAAGAATCAAACTTTGGATACTCATTTAGAGTCCCTAAGAAGCGTTTACCAACTTAAGTTTAAGATTTTTGACTATAGTTAATGAGCAATTTTATTCTATACCTATGTGGGGAGCTAAAACGGGCCCACACTAGCTCTAAGGCACTAGTTGGGCCTCTACCACTCACCTAAGATCACCCCACACAGCCTCATGTGGCTAGGAGCATCTAAGAACTTTGCATTTATGCAATTTTGTAGTCCAACGAATATTCTTTCCCCACTCCTCAAAAGGAATATTCTTTCTCCACTCCTTAAAAGGAGTCCCTAAACATGCAATTTTGTAGTCCAAGGAATATTCTTTCCCGCTCAAAAGGAGTCCCTAAACATGCTAGTGTTATACACTACGTAGTAGCACACACATAGGGAGCACCCCTCGATTGATCACCACGGCTCCACTATGGCTCTCCTACACCTCCGGGATTGGCCCCAAGATGTGTCGTAAATGCAAAACACATTTGACACAAAGTCCACTCTTTTGATAAATGATCCAGGAGATGATAGATAAACCTCACCAAATTACTCCTAAGGAACTAAATATCTAGCCCTACACCTTGGGATACCTCCTCATGCTCTCAATGTTGGTCATCACTTATACAAACAGGTGGTGCTATGCATCCAAAATAAGATACCATGTGATGCATCAATGCAAGTGTGAATATGACCATCGTGCTCAAAACAAATGTTCATTGAAAATCAGCAACGTGAAAGTACAAAGCCAATTCTTTTCATGATTTTCTTTTAATACAATAGTGCTTCGTTGCTTGAGCTTCCTCGTGCTACTAGTCCTTTTTTAATTTTAAACAACCATGAACCCCTTATGATATGCACCATGGAATATCATAATTTAATGTACTTCAACCACTCATCAACCCCCTACATACTCCCTATCATTTAAAATCTTGCATGCATTGATAGGCGTAAGACATGGTTTTTATGTATTTTTATTTATTAAAAGCAATAAAAACTCACTCTAACAAAGAGATAGTACTGAATTGAGGCTAAACCTCATGCTTCAACTGTATCATATGTCCACAGACATAAATCTTATTTTTCCTTATTTTTATGATGTAAAAAATCTAATTTTATTTATTTTTCTATTTATTAATAGAAATTTGCATATAATTACTAATTTTCAAGTGTGGATTGATTACTCTCATAGAAAATGATTTTCTTAGCATATTTCATTCCATGGGAACAGCAAATGCACACCAAAGACCCAAAAACCGCATATTTTCCCTTAAACTACCTCGTCTCAGGTTTTGCATTTCATTTTGCATAAATTATTATATGACTGATTTTTTCATGATTCTTTCAACATGACTGATCAAACAAAGGATTAGCAATCAAATCCAAGCAATATTACTAACCATTTCAAACAAGAATTCATCATAAAACAGTAAAGTCTACCTTTTTATCATAAAATTTCTCATTTTAATGACGCATTTTTTTATGTTGGAGGCCCATTGATGCTCTTCCATGGCCCCAACTCCAATTCACGTCTCTTTCCACTCCCGCATCATCGTTTGACCAAAAACGTCTATCTCAGCCCATCCCCCTCTCTTTTACATTGATCCATAAGAACAGCCCACAAGACAAAAGAGAAAGACTGAAATCACATCTTCTTCTATAATGCATCCAATTTGATGATCTATGCGGCAATGAAGGGTGAGAAAATGGTGAAAATTACAGCCAAGAGGGTTCCTCTCATGATTGCAGAGCCAAAAATTATTTTTTTTAATGATTGAGGGGGCATTGAAGAATACGGTGCTCCCCCCCCCCCCCCCCCCCCCCCCCCATGTTTTCAGAATTTGTGGCTTTTCATTCCCATAAAACTTAAGTTAAGCTTTAAACTTTAGTTACAAAAAAAGGGATTCACTTTGAAGGTTTCATACTATGGGGCCAAGTGGTTTTTTGCTTTCAAAGGTGCAAACGAGCTCGGATTTGAGATCTATCTGGACAGCCGGCTTTGTGACATCGAAATCTACAAATTTGGCCACCGTGATGCACTTTTCAGCTCTCAGATCGCATATTTGCTTCATAATGCAAAACCTTACAGGGATTAAATGAGGGGTCAAATGGACTCTAATCAACAAACCGAGACTTGCGTTGGGTTCCTAGCATCGAACTCCATCTAGGAAAACTAACTCATCGATCTGCAACCATTTCATTTTACATGAAAATTGGGTCTTTTACGGTCTCCAAGGCTCTTTTCTACTTCAAAATTTTCCTCTAAAATCCACTCTCATTGGCAACCTCGTGATAGGGTGACTCAATCTATCGAATCCCAAGTAATATACACAAACAACAACCATAGAAGGAATCAAATTGCCACAAAAAATATTCTCAACAAAGCACGAGAACAGCTCTCACCCTACTTGCTAACAAAATCAAGGCATGAAGATCTACAAAGGATAGGCCTAGCATAATCTAATAGAAATCCAGAGCAAGTCACAAACCAATTGCTCCTACAAAGAACTGGCTAAAAGAACTATCAAAGAGGTCATCCTAGTGGTGGCATGAACTACCTACTTATCTTAGGATAACTGGACCAGGAACTCCTACGAGGCAAGGACTCCTATAGCCTGATCATTCTATATTTCCTTTTAACACATTTGTCTTTCAAGTATTCCATACTCGGGTGTGTAAAAAGGAGGGAGCTGAGCATAGAGTGACCCAATGAGAATAGGATATCAGCCTCAAGTCGTCCTGACAAGAACCTACCAAGCTCTCGCGAGGCGGCACTGAATCCTTTTTTTACGCTCACTTTTATTTTCACTCTAACCTTCCTTATTTCTTTATTTAGGCTAGCTGCTACCCCTAGGAAGACAAGGCATCGGCCTTGAGTGACTCATCCCTAGAAACCTACCATGCCTTTACAAGGCGATAATCAAATGCTTTTAGGATTTTTCTTCCTTTTCCTTTCTAGGTGAGGGGTTAGAACCCCTTTTTACACACCTCTATAATTATATCATTAGATATAATCGAAACTTTGTCTTCTTTTCTATTTTGGCAACTTCTCTAATTGCCTCACCCTAGCAAGGACTTCCTAGAACAACAACTGCTTTGAAGGCTAGGAGAATAGGGTAGAACTATCCTCTATAATAGATCTTTAATGCTTGACAATGTCTTGACAGGAGGTAGACAACTATTCAAATCTCCCTCAAGTATACCTAGCCTAACCCTAGGACTTCATGCCTTGATTTTTTGATCCCCACAAATGAAAAGAAGATAACCCCACATACACATATAACATTATCTGCTTAAGGGAAAAACTCGAAAAGGTAACGATGCCACCTGGAATGGCCACAAGAAGCTCCTGTGTAGCAAATGCTCCCTCAAGCACACTTCTCAAACCTGTCTGATGCAATCACTAAAACAAAAAACCATTAAACACACCTGCACCAAACAGACACAGGGCCCTCTTGGCCTAATGAGATAAATGACATTGTGACAAAAAAAAACTAGTCCTCTTGGCCTATCAAAACATGAATCATTTTTTCCTAACCTAATATGGTCTACTTGGCATGTAAATTGCATCTTATTAGACTAACCAAGCTGAACCAAAGTAGCATAAGGTATAAGGGTAATTAGGTTATTGACTTTTTGTATATCCACAAGTCCAAGCCTTCCTACTAATATAACATCAATATGGGCTATTCATTTTTGTATGCTATTAGTTGAACGAATGACCTCTTTAGGCTCAAATATCTTACCTTTCAAATAGACTGGTTGTTCCAACTTCCCAAAGGCCTCTTCTACAAAGAGATCCATGGATTTTGGCTCATTTGACCCTTCTCTATTTGGGTTTTTGAAAGTGTCATAGGGATTCAATCCTAGGCCCCATCACAACAATGCATCCCGATGCACATTGCTAGATGTATTATTATGTCCTCTGGTCTCATCCACCTGGGTATTTACCAATGTATATCCACTTGGAACTCTTTGCCTTTCATCTAGCACACCAACCACACTTTTAGAGATTCAGGGCCTCCAAACCCATCTCCTTTTAATATTTGCATGGATCGATTGGTTGCCACCACTCCTATTTTTATGTTCTTTCATGTTGACCCATCTATCTCGGCTCACTTGCTCACTATCACTTACCCTAAAGCGGATCATTTTACTAGATCCATCTCTAGAGGATCTTCACCATTGTAAACCCTAGGTTTCTTATCACCTTGGCTCTCAATAATTGAGATAGTCCCACACAATAGCATATATCGGCTATGTTTTGGGGTGTCATCTCATTGACAGTTTTGTTTCGATCTTAGACCACCAAGGGGTTGCTTAACCACTCCGCTTCCCTTATTAGTGTTAGAAGATAGGCATAGGAACCCACTATAAGCAAGGGAGTATGAGGGAAGATGGGTGTGAATAGCCCTAGGGGTAGGGGAAACCCTAACCCTAGCCTGGCAAAGGCTATATAAATAGCCTATGGGTCACTATCAATCAAGGGAGAGTGTACCTAAGTTGTACTTCTAAGCAACTTAGTAAGCAAGATGTTGTTCTTGCACTTTGAGCTCTCTCCTTCCTCTTGTGAACACATTCCAATGCTACAACTTTGATTTTCCACATGGTATCAGAGCCATCTCTGATCTCCTCAGCTTCCCTTAGCCTCAACTATCACTAAGTGCACATGAGCTTTCATCTCTTTCATCTTATCCTTCTTTCCTCCATAGTTGCCTCTGCAACCTACCTCCATTAGAGGACTTGAGGAGGACAAATGAGGCCATATCTCCTTCTGATTTCTTCTAGGAACTTCTTGCCTATCCCAGGGTGACTCAGCCTGGCACAACAGAGGCGGACATTAGTCAACATGGGAGTTGGCATTGTGTGTTTTCTAGATCTGGTGCAGATTTCACAGGTGATTGGTTCAAGCTGAAGCTCGTTTGGTACAGGGCACAATAATGCCGGCTACCTTGGGGCTTTGTTAGCCCCCTTAGTGGGCCATCTTCCCACAAGAGGGCTTCTGGAAATTCCTTCCACAGAGAGAGATCTCTACCAAACCCTAACTGTGTACCTTGTGGTAGCCATAGCCATCAAGCTCTAAGCTTGGCATTTTTCATTTTTTCACTTTGAGCTTTATTAAACAGTGATTCTAATCACTAAAGCATGTTCTCTGAAGCTTATTCCAAATCTGAAAGCTCTTGGACATGCTCAATGGACATCACTAAGTGCATTGGGAAGCCGACTCTCAACCTGCTTTCATTCAAGCATTTCACTAAGATTGACGTTAGTGTTTCTAAACACTAATCATTAATCATCTAATCATTTGCTTGCTGGGTATTTACTAAAATCTAATGAGTGTTATTCCTCTTCGTATATTGTTGTAAGGTTATGTGTACAATTATAAACACATAGACCATCATACACTAGAAGTGTATTGCATATCTTGAGTGACTTTGTTTCAAGTATACTGGTCAATGAAATCAAAAGGATGAGTGTCATTGTACTCTCCTCGGAATCATCAGCAACAAGCATTGAGATCATAGACCAACCTTGTCCAACACAAGCTTCATCCACTAAGCCATACCACAAGGAGGAGCCTGAAGTCCAGTCTAGGTTTACTTCATTAAAACCTAAAAAGACTATTAAACCTCGAAAGAAGATTGCACATAAGAAAGGACCACCACAGTCATACCTTGAAATATTACATCTGTATGATTTTCAGCCTTTCCCTTCATTGCAACTTTGATTTCAAATTGTCTAATTTGCTTCCACATTCAGTGGAAAATTTGTAAGCGACTAGACACTGCCCTTGTCCTAACAAGTGGTAAGACCTTCCCAATGGCCACAACATATGCTGATGTCTGCCCTCAAATTCAAAAGTTTGATGGCAAAGATTTCCACCCATGGCAGGTACTTATAAAATACAAATGATGGGAGAGGGTATTGGCCTCTCATTCAAGGCACTAGAGTTGTAAACTCTACAAATCTGGTTGATAGAGAGGATGACCAACATGCTCAAGCAATCATAATGTTACACTTAGATGAGTCCCTAATTCATCATGTTGATCAACTAAACACTGCTAAAGAAAAATGGGATGAGCTTGAAAGGCTCTATGGAGCCACTGGTAAAAATGCAAAAATCTTTCTTAAAATTGAATTCTTTATCTTAGAATATAAATTAGGAGAAGATTTGGGAAAATTCATCTCTCACATGAAGGGACTTATGCCACAGCTTGCCTCTGTACAAGCTCCAATACATGAAGAAGATGCTATTGCTATTCTCCTAAAAGCTATAAAACAGGTGTTTCCTACTCTTGTAACCACTCTCACCAACATTCCAGATCCTACATTGGCAAGTACCATTCAATCCTGTTTGGATGAAGAAAAGAGGAACCACAAAGAAAGCAACAACGGTTAGGCATCTTCAACTTCTCGTGATCAAGTATTGATACATACAGCTCTCACTAGATGTTCTTTCTGTAAGAAAAAAGGGCATCTTGTAAACAATTGTTGGAAGAAGTATCCTGAGAAAATGAAATGTAACAAATGCAAGAAGACAGGGCATATTACTAGTAAATGCCCCAACACTCCTGATGTACACAAAGAATTGGTGGCCAAATATGCCTCCAATCCATCTGAAGATCGACTATTTTGACTCTTTAAATCATCTACCTAAAACACTCTTGTAAGCCTAATTTATAAAGGCATCCCAAGAAGGGGGGGGGACATCTTACATGCCTTGTAATCCAATGACATCTTGTCATTGAGGGGGGGTGTTAGAAGATAGCCACTATAAGCAAGGGAGTATGAGGGCAGATGGGTGTGAATAGCCCTAGGGGCAGGGGAAACCCTAACCCTAGCTTGACAGAGGCTATATAAACAGCCTATGGGTCACTATCAATCAAGGGAGAGTGTATCCAAGTTGTACTTCTAAGCAACTTAGTAAGCAAGATGTTGTTCTTGTACTTTGAGGTCTCTCCTTCCTCTTGTGCACACATTCCAATGCTGTAACTCTGATTTTCCACAATTAAGTCTATACCCATTTCCATCTAGCTCATGGCTTTGGAACATGGGATTGGTTGCACTAGGAGGCCAAGGTTCCTGGGCCTTAGCATCTTTATAGTTAATGCCAGGATTCTCCCTAGTATACATGTCATTTCACCTCCAACAAAACTAACATTCAGTAAATGTTGCCAATCCTTATGGATTTCAAGGGTGTGGGGAAAACTCCAATAGTTCTCCCAACACCTCTAAATATATCTCTCATAGTCATCTGCTTAAACCTTTGTCTCCTTTAGTGACTTAGGGTTTTTATCCTAACTTGGAACTATGTTCTTATTCCCAAGCCACTAACAAATAGTTCACCAAGCACATCTTCTCGTAATTGACTGGCCAAAGCTTCAGAAAGTCATCAAAGGCTCTCGTGTACTCCTTGACATAGGTATATAATTCTTGCCAAATCTGTATAAGTTGTCCCAAGACCCCAGTCACGGGAACCTTCTTTTCATATTCATCTAAAAATCTATCACATAAGTCCTTGAATGATTTGATTGACCCTCTTGGGAGACTCCAATACCATTTTGTAGCCTCTCCTTTTAGGGTACTCGAGAACACAAGCATCCGATGCAGATTGTCAAACCCACTTGCAAGGCAAGTTAGGCCATATTCTTTCAAATGTAGCATCGGATCCTCATCTAGTAGCCCATGAAACATTGCGAGATCCCTATAAGGAGAAGGACATTTAGTCCTCTTCCTTGGGATCAAGACTAGGTCCTCAAAATCTTCGTATTCCTCTTGACCTAATCCCATTGTCTCATGGCCCCTAATCTCTTTTTTTTCCACCTTTATCGATGTAGAAGAGTCACTAGTTCCTTGCGCTTCCCTTTCTGCCAACTCATAGAGTGGTTTAGGGAGTCCAACATGACGCAATAGGGAATCTACCCCATCACTAGACTAGTGGTACTTTAGCGAGGTTATTCTCATCTGCCATCACTTTGCTCTAGAACCTAGGATAGGTCCCAATAGAATATTTCTTGCCAACAATGGTTTCCCACACACATAGATATCATCCAATGCTTTCTGGAACTTAGCAATTGCACTACGGTACCCAACTATGTCAAGCACTAGCATCAAATGTATTCTTGGATCGGGATTAGGAGTCATGCATGTTAACCATTGTTATCACAGTATTTTCATCTAAAATTTCATCATCATTAGTGGATGATTGTGCCCTCTTAGCCTCACTTTTGCTTTATAATGTGTTCTCTAACTCCCATGGCCTATTAATCTCAAAAGTCGCTCCATGGGTACTTCCCCACAGTGGCCCACCCAAACTCAAGCATGGTGTCACTTTCGGGGAAAATGATAAAATAACCAAAGATCCCACTAAACCATTTAGGATGAACAAAGTATCCTTTAGGTTATGGGGATTCCTTAGATTAAATGTTATGCTGGTAACCGAATTGTTAATCAACCTAAATTCAATATCCACCGCTTCAAGGCAACTCCCAATTAGAAATTAAGAAAAATAATGGGTCCCTCTTCTAGCCAATATTCAAAAGCCGGCAAACACACCACCTGTCGAGATCTAAAACGGGCTGGACACACCACCTGTCGAGATCTACTAGTGGCTCCCGGCAAACACACCACCTGTCGAGATCTAAAACGGGCTAGACACTGGCCCTAAGGAACTGGCCGGGGACCTCTACTACTCACCTAAAACCACCCCACACGGCCTCGTGGTGGCCAAGAGCGTCTAAGACTTTGCATTTGTTAGTTTTTCGTAGTCCACCAAATAATTATTTTCCCACTCCTCACACAATGAATCCCTAATTATGTTGGTGTTATACACCACGTAGCATACACAAAGGAAGCACCCCTCGATTGATCAATGTGGCTCCACTATGGCTCTCCTACACCTCGGGGATTGGCCCCAAGATGCACCATAAACATAAAACACATTCGACACAAAGTCCACTCTTTTGATAAATGATCCAAGAGACGATATATAAACCTCACCAAATTACTCCCAAGGAATCGAATGTTTAGCCTTACAGCTTGGCATAATTCACACGCTCATCAGCATCAGTCATCACTTATACAAATAGGTGTTATGCATCCAAGATACGATACCATGTGGTGTATCAATGCAAGTGTGAATATGACCATCGTTCTCAAACAAATTCTCATTGAAAATCAGCAACGTAAAAGTGAGAAGACAATTATTTTCATGATTTTCTTTTACTACGATAATGCTTCGTTGCTTAGGGCTAGCACCGAGCTTCCTCGCACTACTAGTCCTTTTTTAATTTTAAACAACCAGGAACCCTATATGATATGAACATGGAACATCAAAATTTAATGTACTTCAACCACTCATCAACCCCTTACTCCCCACCATATTTTAAAAATTTTCATGCATTGATAGGTGTAATATATGGTTTTTAATGTATTTTTATTTATTAAAAGTGATAAAAATTCCCTCTAACAAAGGGATAGGGCTGAACTAAGGCTAAACCTTATACTTCATCTCTATCCTATACCCACAAACGTAAATCTTATTTTTCCTTATTTTTATGATGCAAAAAATCTAAACTTTCCTATTTTTCTTTGTTTTTTCTATTTATTTATAGAAAATTGTAGATAATTACTGATTTTCAAGTGTAGACTAGTTACGCTTATAGAAAATAATTTTCTTAGCATATTTCATTCCATGGGAACGGCAAATGCACACTAAAAACCCAAAAACCACACATTTTTTCTTAAATAACCTAATATAGAGTTTTGTGTTTCATTTTGCACAAAAATTTGGATTTCTACGGCCTCTTGGGCTCTTTTCTCCTTCAAAAATTACCTCTAAAATCCGCTCTCAACCTATAAGATTTATTTTCATTTCTAAGGTACTCTAGCTCCATACTTTTTGAGTTATATAATTTTCTTTCGAATAACTCTACATAGCCTTGACTATTGTGGCAAATTTTGCTTGAGGCTAGTTTGATTGGTCAAGAGATAACACTATGTGAAGCAAGAAAAGTACAAATTCTAAACTTATGTACAAAGAGTACAGTGTATATGTTCTTAAAACTAACAAGGTAGAATTGTCTGGTTTAAAACAATTAAGATATGCATACCTACCCAATAGAAAGTTATGAGACACGCTTTTCTCTCTATTACTAGAGTTATTTTCATGATTCTATGACTTGATTGCAATAAGAAGCAAAGTAAGACATCATAAAGGTGTTTTGAAAAGAGCAATAGACCGCTAAGATAAATAGGTTAAGTCATTATACTTGTTTCTTCAATCAAAATTTCTAGAGAAAGTTGCTTTATCTTTTTTCTTGTAAGGGAAAAGGAAAAAACAGGGGACAATCATAGACAATGATAAGAATAAAAAACATCCAACAAAGATTATAAGTCTATAGCAAAACTAGTACATATACAATAGTTGGGAATTGTTGATGCACATCATAAGCATCTTTATCTTTTAGTAATGTGTATCTAGATCAAAATTACTTCTATATTAAAAGGGGAGGGGGATATGCATAGTATGCATCATAAATGAGTAAATAAAGATACAAAAGTACGTGTCGAGCTACAACTGCACTCGACATGTGGGACACGTATAGAGTTCCTATTGTTTCAAGAGTTTGACCATCCAAGGAAAACCAGCTGTCACCTAATCTCTCACCTCTCTCATCCAATGGCTATTCTCACAAGTAGCACAAGCAACCAATGGGACTAAATTTATAGTAGACATACCTGGAGGTCGCTCATTGTTGTAGTTTTAGGAAGCCAAGGTGGTCTCACAATCCAAGTGGCACCACCTTCTTCTGTAAGCTCTCGAAATAAATGTGCAGTCCACCATTCACCTCTTGCAACCATCGAGCAAAGCATGATGAGGTAAAAGAAGGTGGAGGATCACCGAGTGCTTCACAACCTGTCCCTCACAATCCCCTTGCAGCCCTCTCTCCTTCTCTCACTCTCTCTCTCAATGGCAGACATAACAGCTTCAGGCAATAGAACATAGGTAGAAGAGAACTCACTTAGAAGTTGGCAAACAATCAACTGTTGTCTCACAATTCTATCTAGAAGGGATCTCCCTTATCACATTTGTTTCTCAACCACTCTAAGTCTTTTCCTTGGAGTTTTATAGTAGGTATTCAATGTGTATTTACTCCTAACCTATTATATTCCTACTTGAGACTACTTCCAAATTCTAAAGTACCTAGTGCAACCTACTGTAACAAAGAGAAACCTTAACACCACTGTCTCTCTTGTCTCAATCCAACCATATATGTTTTGAAAAAAACTATTGTGCCAGCAAAAATCAAACCTCTCAACTCTTGCTTGCCCTTCACACCCCCTTTCCCATTCCTATGCATGATAGAGAGGCAAATGCTTTGGATGATTGATTCCACCGTCTTGGTAATGGAACCAAAATGTCGGACTACAATCGTGCTTGATTTCTAGGACATGCACAGGGCTCCTATTGTTTTAGGAGTTTGACCATTTGAGGTAAGCCAACTCTCACCTCTCTCATACAATGGCTACTCTCACAATCGGCAAAAGCAACCAATGGGACTAAGTTTGTAGTAGACACCTGAAAGCCAAGGTGGTCTCATGATTCGAGTGGCACTACCTTCTTTTGCAAGTTCTCAAATAACATGTAGTCCACCACTTGCCTCTTGCAATCATCAAGTGAAACGTGCTAAGATAAAAGGAGGTGGAGGATCACCACAAGTGCTTCACGACCCCTCCTTCACACTCCCCTTGTAAGTCTCTCTCCCTCACTCTCTCCCCCTCTCGCTTTCTCTCTAAATGGCACACACAAGAGCTTCAAGCAATAGAATGTAGATAGAAGAGAACTCACTCAAGAGTTGGCACACACTTGAATGATCTCTTTCATTAACTTTTTGGCTTTTATACATAGGTCTAGAGGGCTCCTATAATATTTCCGTGAAATTTATAAAAGTTAGTCAAATTATAAGTTAGTAAGGTTAGCTAGTTAGTTAAATTATCTTATACATTAGTAATTTAGTTAAGAGTAAGTAAGTTAGATAATAAGTTAGTTAAGTTAGTAAGTTAGTAGAATTACTAACTAAAAACTAACTATGTCTAAAAACTAGCCTTAATAAAACTTTAAAAACTAATGATTAAAAACTAACAAAGCTAAAACTAATTAAAGAAATAAGGGGGGTGGCCCTCGAACTGACGGCCACCGAAAAAAAGGCCACCCCCTCCTAATCATCATCAACGTCATCTTCATCGTCGACATCACCATCATCATCTTCATCATCATCGACATCCTAATCATCATCATCCGCAAAATCATGATGATCAACTTGATTGGTTACACCAGGACACAAAGCATGTCATAAAGATCGCTTGGATTAGCTTGACAAATAGAGCTCAACAAACTCGTAAAGCCATTGCAATCACACAGACCTCATCATCCTCATCATCGTCATCATAATTATCATCTTTTTCATCGTCACAATCACTAGAAAAATCACATTTACCTTTTTTTTAAAAAGAAAATCTTCTTTATCTCCATTCATAAGTGTTGACAGCCTCTCGACACCTCCCCCCTTTTCTTCGTTCAGAAAATTAAAGAGAGAAAAATTCAAAATAATAAAAGAAGAGAGAAAGAAGCTTCCTGCAGACTAAGTGGAGAAGCTGTCTTTGCCTAAAAGAGGGCAGAAAGAGAGGGGAAGGGAGAGGTAGCCTGCACTCTCTTCAGCCTATTAAAAGGCATGTCCTCTACTCAGTTTAGAGGCCAAGAGAGACCCCGAGAGGTTGTGAAAGGAAGCTAGAGAGAGAGAGAGAGAGAGAGAGAGAGGGGGGGGGGGTTACCCTGAGAGGCTGAGAGAGAGAGAGTTAGAAAGAGAGTTAGAGAGGGAGAGACTTAGCTCAACCCCCCCTTCTCTCACCGTCTTCGATTAAGCCATCCTCTCTTATGCTCTCCCATCTCGAATTCATTCTGCCTTCTCCATTTCTCGAACCTACTTTGTGAACGATGGCTCCAAAGTAACGAGGTGGAAAGATCATGAGAACCATTGCAACCGGGGGTCAAAGAATAGGTATTGTGGGAGATATGGGAGTGCTCGAGGTTGCCGAAGTTGCCACTACCAAAATGGAACATCGGGTGTGGCGAACGCAAGTGTGAACAAAGATGAAATTCCCAATCTCATCATGCCAAACCAGGTTATTCACGTTTCAAAAATAGGCTATTATTTTCATATCACCACATAAAATAATAAGATTTATGCCAATTTTTTACATAAAATGTTAGATTTTGCATTAAGTGGTACAAGATCTACTTGTTAGATTGCATGGACAGCATCCATATAAGAATTAAGTACATAAAATATTAGCTCCCATATTTTACACTTAAATGAAATGGAAGTTTCGTCTAAAGAGCATACTAATACATGCATAAACAGTTAACTGCAACCTATGATTTGCGATTAAATTAATCGAGATTATAATTCATAGAATCATGATGGAAATAGCTGCATGAGAATATTGCACGAAATGAGTAAAAGACTATATGCGCACTTGAGATTAATAAAATAACTCGATATATTGTCAATGCAATAGGGTTAATGTTGATTAACACTTGCTATGAAAAGTGAATGTCTATTTAAGGGTCTTGAAAATCATCTTGTTAAATTATTGTCGTAACATTTTTTCTAAAGGAAGTTCACTTGTGTTGGGTAAGTTAGCCCCAAATGGAAAATTCATGTCTTGCTTAACATGTTGTAAGAAATGTACTCAACACTTCTTTATGGGGAGGATAATCCTCATTAGAATGTAAGGTTACCTTAGGATAAGGACTATTGGCTATATGAAGTTGTGAGCAACATGATGGTGTGATTGTCATTGCATCATTGACATATGTTTTGAAAGGATTGTTTGTGTTTGCTAGAAACTAGATCTCTGATTAAAAACATTAAAAATAGGATAAAAGGAAAAGATTGCACTAGGCTACCCCCAAGCTAGCTACGAGACCCTACTCTAAGGGGGTCATGATCGTTGTCATTATAATTATCATCTTCTTCATTGTCATGATCACCAGAAAAATATTATTTACCATTAAAAAAGAGAAAATCTTCTTTATCTCCATTTATAGGCATTGATAGCCTCACGACACCTCCCCCTCTTTTCTTAGTTCAAAAAATTAAAGAAAGAAAAATTAAAAATAATAAAAGAAGAGAGAAAGAAGCTCCCCACTATGAGTGGAGGAACTGTCTTTGCCTAAAAGAGGGCAGAAAGAGAGGGGAAGGGAGAGGCAGCCTGCACTTCCTTCAGTCTATAAAAAGGCATGACCTCTACTCAGTTTAGAGGCCAAGGGAGATCCCGAGAGGTTATGGAAGGAAGCTGGAGAGAGAGAGAGAGAGAGAGAGAGAGAGAGGGAGGGAGTTACCTTGAGAGGCTGCGATGGAGAGAGTTAGAAAGAGAGTTAGAGAGGGAGAGACTTAGCTCAACCCCCCCTTCTCTTGCAGTCTTTGATTAAGCCATCCTCTCTCATGCTCTCCCATCTCAAATTCATTCCATCTTCTCTATCTCTCGAACCCGCTTGTGAGAATGATGGCTTCAAAGTGACAAGGTGGAAAGACCATGAGAACCATCGCAATCAATCAAAGAATGGGTATTGTTGGAGATATGGGAGTGCCCGAGGTTGCCAAAGCTGCCATTGTTGGGGGTAAAGGCGCCTCTGCCTAGCCGCCCGTGTATTGCTACGCTGGCAGTACCCACCACTACACACTGCAGGTGGCGGGTGCCTGTCACAGTCACTTATTCTTTATTCTTTTAGTAATAGTTTGAATAAAGGAAGGCTGGGCCACACATTGTGGTTATTGGAGTTCCCACTTTTGAGTCTCTCACTCTCTTGGCTCTTGCTCTCCATCCACCATAGCTCTCACCACCAAGCTTCTTCTTCTTGGGTTCCACTTCTCTTTCAACTAGTATCAAAGCAAAGGAATTGGAGCTTGCCCGGCATTCTCTTCAGCCCAAATTTGAAGAGCTTCAACCTGAGCTTTAATGGCAACCATAGCACCTTCATTTGCAAGTATGTTTTGATCTCATGCCTCCTCCCCAAGCTTCTGGACCTTCATCGGCTTCTTCCGGGGCTGCATTGGAGCCCCCTTGACATTGCCAAGTACCCCCGAGGGCTTTTAAAGACCCCCAGCCCCCAGGAATAGCACACGCAATTTTTGGCGCATTTTTAGGGGGCTGGGTTGACCTACTCCCGACATTTCCTTGCTCTTCCTTGGCTTCCCGACACTCTTAGCAACCTTCCTGAGCATTGCTTGACTCCCCGGCATTAGTGCTTAACTCCTGGTGACCAATTTGAGTGCTTCCCCCTTCAGCCCTTTGCTATATACACAGTCCTAGAAGTGTCAAAACAGGGCAACACTTGACATTTACTGTTTGATGCTTCTTGGCAGCATTGCATGTTTGATGCCTATTGATACCCGGTGATACCCGGATGTTATGGGATTCTATGTCTATGCTTTGGGACTGATTTGGAGCATATTTGAGCACCGTTTGAGCTTCATTTAATAGTAAATTACTTGTTGTAATATAGTGGGTTGAAGCTCATTTACTTGGTATATGCATTGGTTCATGGATACGGGGTGCTTACTAGAGGGTGGAATGATCATATAGATGTATTTGGAGGTTGTCAAATACTTCTTACTGGTTCCGGAATGCTTCTAAGCTTGGATTAGGCTCTAGTTGGCATGCTTTGGACCGGTTTATGCCTATTGTCATTGCTTGCATTTGGCTTCAGTTGGCATGCTTTGGACCAGTTTATGCCTATTGTCACTGCTTGATATTTAGGCCTCTTGCATTTATGCTTTGGTCAGATATGGATGCCACTTGGTTTTTCCATGCTTGATAGTTACTTGGAGCTTCATCTTCAAATATATTTGAGCATCCTAGATCTACTGGGCATTACATTTGGTTGTCAATTACATGCTCTTTGAGGCTTATGCTTTACGAGTCTAAGATAGCTTGGGATTTCTGCTCCGAATGTACCCTACTTGGATTTGGCATGTCTGATGCTATGTATTCGATATATTAGAGTGTCGCTTACTCTCTTTGCATCTGACTTTACTTCCAGTGGGAACCTCTTGGCATATTCGAAAGTACATAGAGTTTTACTTACACTTGACCTTGAGCTTGTGGGATAGTTACATGCATTTGGTCTCTTGAAAGCTTTATGTCTACAATTTGTCTATAGCAGGATGATTTGATACACCTATTGGGGCAAGCACCTATCTCTATCACAGGCTTGTCAATTTTATATGCATCTTGGATGGTTATGTATTGAGCTTCTTGCTATATCAGTTGTGCTTGTGCTTGGTCTCCTCTCTTACCCCGAGACCCATTACATGCATGACTTCTAGACCTATGAGATGTATCTTGCTTGACAGGTGATTGGTTTGACATTTCTTGGTACCTTCTTGCCCCTGGAAACTCACTGTTGGATGTATCTTGCTACCTGGCAGTTGCAGTGACATATGTCAGTGACATATGTATTAGTGATTGCTTCATTTTGGGACAGTTTTACATACTACTATCATTTATTACAGCAAGCTGAAATCTACAGATTTTGAGCACTTCTATGGGGGTAATGCTTGCTATTTGATGTTATCTTGGTCATATTTTTTGGACAGGGGCTTCTCTTGGTGAAATCCACTCTTTCAGCTAGTTTTAGCAGTGGTTTTAGTGCATTTTTTGCTAATTACAGCAACTTGCAATTTTACTTTTTTGCATTGATTTGGGACAGTATGGCTAGTCATCTGAAAGACAAAGCTCTCTTTAACATTGCCAAGTTGGATGGTACCAACTATGCGTATTGGAAGTCCCAAATATGGCAAGTTTTGGTGTAGAAGTTGCAGATTAAACCCTTGCATTTCAAGGGTGTCAAATCTCAGGATATGGATGATGATGTTTGGATGGAAGTTGATGAGCTATGCAAGTCTACCATTATTTTATCACTCTCAGAAAAGGTCCATCATAATGTTGTTGAAGATGAAAATCAGAGTGCATGGGATTTATGGGAGAAGATTCAGGAGCTCTATGCACAGCAAAGTCCTACTCCATAGATGTATTGGGGCTGAAGCAGTTAATGGACCTTCATATGAAAGAGAGGACCTCCCTTTCATCTCATTTTAGTCAATTTCATGCTATCGTGAAGATTTTTTTGTCAAAGGGTATTGAGTTCAAAGACAACTTGCACGTGTTATTTCTACTTGGCACCTTGCCTGAATCATGGGATGTCCTCCGTACTCCCATATGCACGAACAAGCTTGATGGGTTGAAAATTAAAGATGTTGAGAGTGCTTTATTGACTGAGGAAAACAGCAGGAGAAACAATGATGCTTCCTGCTCTTCACATGCATTGAGACCGTTAGAGGTGGCAGACATGGCAAGCATGATAATGATTATAAGGGCATGGACTCTCAGAAGTTCAGGTCCAAGTCATGTGGTCACAGTAATCCCGTGGATTGAAGTTTGATCTTACCTGTCATTATTGTGGGAAATTAGGACATATTAGGCTGCAGTGCCATAAAATGCGCAATGATAAGCGCAAGGAAAAGGGAAAAGAAAAAGTGTAGGGGAAAAATCTTCTGAGCGCAGTATTGTACCTGCAAAGTCCAGTGTGAAGATAGAAGAGGTTAATGTCATGCAGGCCACTGATTCAGATGATGATTACATACTTGCAGCTTCTTCGTGCAATGCCTTACAGGATTATGATATACATTCTATATATGCGCAGTGTTGGCTCCTGGATTCGGGTGCGTCCTTTCATGCGACACCCTATAGAGATTGGTTTCATACCTATCGTACCATGTCTGGTTTTGTGAGTCTTGGTGATGATAGGTCTCTTGACATTGTGGGCATTGGAGATGTTAGGTTGCAGTTTCCTCCTGGCAGTTCTTTTGTTTTGCATGATGTACGCCATGTACCTACGTTGACTTGCAGCCTTATGTGAGCTGGACTGCTTAATGATACAAGGTATTTTGTTTCTTTTGGATACTCTGCATGGAAGATTACTAGTGGCAAGCTTGTGCTTGCAAGAGGTGCCAAGTCTAGTAGCCTCTATCCCTTAATTGTATCTGGAGCTACATTGGATCATATTTTTTCTATGGGCTCTATTCCCCATGTATCCCTTTGGCATGCTTGTTTGGGACATATGTCTCTTAAAGGAATGAAAATGCTCCGTGCTTTACAGTATCTTCTGCCTTTTGATCTTCGCATTTTGATTCTTGTGATCATTATTTGTATAGCAAGCAGACTAGAAATACACATAAAAAGTCTGATAAGAAATGCATGGGTGAGCCCTTGGCTCTTGTGCACTCCGATGTACGTGGGCCCATGCCATGTCAGTCACTTGGTGGGCAAAGTACTTTTTTACTTTCATAGATAATTACTCACGTAAGGTTTGGGCTTATCCCATAAAAAGAAAATCCGATGTCTTAAACACATTTGCAGAGAACCAGTCTGGGAAAAGGCTCAAATGCCTAAGGTCAGATAATGGGGGTGAGTATGTATCACGTGCTTTTGAGTAGTTTTGTGATGAGCGGGGTATTAAGCATCAATTGACTGCCCCTTACATCCCTCCCCAGAATGGTATGCTGAATGCATGAATAGGACCATTCAGGAAAGCGTCCGTAGCATGCTTAGCCAGGCTAGCTTACTGCAGCACTTTTGGGTTGAGGCAGTTACTACTGCAATGCATCTCATTAACACATCGCCTAGCAGTGGCATTGACTTTCAGGTTGCTGAGGAGGTATGGGCAGGCAAGCCCCCCTCTTATGATCATTTGCGTGTCTTTGGATGTGAGGCATTCTGCCATGTGCCCAAGGACAAACACAATAAATTGGATCCTAAAAGTGTCAAATGCATTTTCGTTGACTATGGAGATGCAGGAGAGATGGGCTACCGTCTATGGGATCCGCAAGCGCAAAAAGTGATTCACAGCCATGATGTCATCTTTCATGAGGACAAAATGCATATGCAGCCTGAGAAAGTGGTTGAGGTACGCAGAGTTATCTTTCAAGAGGAGCCACCTGCTCCCGTTCAGCTCTCTCCACGACCAACTAGACAATGTGTAGCATCACCTAATGCTCATGTCCCAAATGCTAGACATGTTGATGTTAGACAGGATGTTGGTCAGGCAGCAAATCCTGGGTTGAGACATTCTACTAGAGACTAACCATTTTGTGCCCTCTATGGATGATTATGTATACTGGTTACAGATGCATGAGAGCCTCTCACTTATGATGAGGCTATGCGCAGGGGTGATTGTTACTCTTGGGAGAGGGCTATGCAGTCTGAGCTTGACTCATTGCATAAGAATCTGACTTGGGATTTGGTTTCCTTGCCTCAGGATAAGAAGGCTTTGCCATGCAAGTGGGTGTACAAGCTGAAAAGTATCCCTGAACACCCCAAGCCGATAGACAAGGCTCGATTGGTTGCTAAGGGTTTTAAGCAAGAGCATGGTGTTGACTTTGATGAAGTATTTTCTCTTGTGGTCAAGATGACCACCCTATGCTTAGTCTTGGCCTTGGTTGCATAACTTGACCTGGACTTGTACCAGATGGATGTCAAGACGGCTTTTCTACATGGGGACTTGCATGATGAGATTTACATGGAGAAGCCTAAGGGCTTTGCGCACCCTGGTAAGAAACACCTAGTGTGCAAGCTAAAGAATAGTCTATATGGTTTGAAGTAGGCACCTAGGGAGTGGTACCATAAGTTTGATGCATTCATGCAATCACAGGGCTACATCCGTAGTGCTATGGATCTGTGCTTGTACACGAAGAAAGCCCGTGATGATTCTTTAGTAATTTTGGTACTCTATGTGGATGACATGCTTTTAGCAGGGACCGCTCATAAAGAGCTAGATGCTCTTAAGGCTCAGCTCAAGAAGAGCTTTGAGATGAAAGATCTGGGACATGCCTCTCATATACTTGGTATGCGCATTACGCACGATCGATCTCAGGGACTACTCTATCTGTCACAGAGGGAGTACATTCATAAAGTCCTTGAGCGCTTCCGCATGTAGGATGTTAAGCCTATTGGTTGTCCATTACCTTCTCATGTGAAGGTTTCATAGGCTGATTGTCCGCAGACAAATGAGCAGAGGGCTAAGATGGCCAAGATTCCCTATGCATCAGCCATGGGCAATCTTATGTATGCCATGATAGCCACCCATCCAGATATTGCTTTTGCAGTTGGGGTTGTGGCACATTATATGGCTACACTTGGCAAGAAACATTGGGATGCCGTGAAGGGTATCATGAGGTACTTGAAGGGAATAGTAGATATGTGTCTTTGTTATGGCAGCCAGGATACAAGAGTCGTGGGGTACACTGACTCTGATTATGCAAGATATGCAGATAGTAGGAAGTCCACTTCTGGCTATGTATTCACTTATGCTAGAGGGGCTATCTCTTGGATGTCTAGGGCGCAAAAGTGTATGGCCCTTTCTACTATAGAGGCCAAGTATATTGCAGCCACAGAGGCTTGCAAGGATGCTATTTGGTTGGGCCGTTTGATTGTTGACCTTGGTATGACAGATGTTATGCCTACACTGCATTCGAATTCTATGAGTGCCATTCAGTTGGCCAAGAACCTGGTCTTCCATGCAAATACGAAACATATTGAGGTGAGGTATCACTTCATTCGCAAGGTCATTGAGGACAGATCTATTGACCTTGTCAAGATTTCGACTAAGCAAAATCCTGCATACTTGCTCACGAAGAGCCTCACTACTGAGCACTTTGCCTTCCTCAAGAGATTGATAGGCATTGCATGAGATGACATCTTTTTTTTCCTCATCCTGTTGTATATGTATACATGCTATACTGTCTTTTTTTTCTCTCTCTCACTGGGGTAGATTTTCCTTTAAGTGGAAGGTTGTTGGGGGTAAAGGCGCCTCTGCCCAGCCACTCGTGTATTACTACACTAACAGTACCCGCCAATGCACACTGCAGGTGGCAGGTGCCCGTCACAGTCACTTATTCTTTATTCTTTTAGTGGCAATTTGAATAAAGGAATGCCTGGCCACACATTGTGGTTATTGGAGTTTCCACTTTTGAGTCCTCACTCTCTTAGCTCTTGCTCTCCATCCGCCATAGCTCTCACCGCCAAGCTTCTTCCTCCTGGGTTCCACTTCCCTTTCAACCACTACCCAATGGAACGTTGGGCTTGGGAAATGAAAGTGTGAGCAAAGACTAAATTTCCAATGTTGTCGTGCCAAACCAGGTTATTCATGTTTCAAAAATAGGCTATTGTTTTCATATCTCCACATAAAATAATAAGATTTATGCCAAATTTTTATATAAAATATTAGCTTTTGCATTAAATGGTATAAGATCTACTTGTTAGATTGCATGGACATCATCCATATAAGGATTAAGTCCATCAAATATTAGCTTTCATATTTTACACTTACACAAAATGGCAATTTCATCTAGAGAGCGTACTAATACATGCATAAATGGTTAATTGCTACCTATGATTTGTGATTAGAATAATCGAGATTATAATTCATAAAATCATGATGGAAATAGTTGCAGGAGAATATTGCACGAAAGAGCAAATTACTATATGTGCACTCGAGATTAATAGAATAACTCGATATATTTTCAATGCAACAGGGTTAAGGTTGATTAACACTTGTTATAAAAAGTGAATGTCTATTTAAGAGTCTTGAAAATCATCTCGTTAAATTATTGTCGCAACATTTTTTCTAAAGGAAATTTGCTTATGTTGGGTAAGTTAGCCCCAAATGGAAAATTCATGTCTTGCCTAACATATTATAAGAAATGTACTCAACACTTCTTTATGGGGAGGAGAATCCTCATTAGAATGCAAGGTTACCTTAAGATAAGGACTATCCTCGCTATGTGAAGCTATGATCTACACAATGGTATGATTGTCATTGCATCATTGACATATGTTTGAAAGGATTGTTTGTGTTTGCTAGAAACTAGATCTCTGATTAAAAACATTGACAAACAGGATAAAAGGAAAAGATTGCACTAGGCTACCCCCAAGCTAGCTTCAAGACTCTACTCCAAGGGGGTCATGGTTATTGCTTTGAGAGGCTTAAACCAGCTCCGTGCGAAAGGTGTGTCCTTAGGGATAGCCTTAGGCAGTAGGAGATGTGGGTGCCAAGGGGGCTGTAGTTGTAAATTCCGCATTACTCCTAGAATCTAATGAGCCCCTTCGTAACCCAGGATGGGATCCTGAAACCCTAAATACTAGTTTACAATGGCAGAATCTTGGTGAGTAGAATATCCTCATGGAATTCTGTATATCTTCGACAAAGACAGAAAGATGGAAATTGTAAAAAACTTCCAATATAATAAAAGAGTTTGTTTTATTCAAGGATTGTTTGAATTGTATGTGTGTCCGTGAAATAAATTATGTAAAGAAACCTATGATTTAACGAACTAATTGAGGAAACTAGCTGTATATGTTTCAATAAATGTGTTGTAGGTAATTAAAAAACTAAAGATGATACCGTCATCAAAGGGAAGCGGGTGGGCATGACCCCGACGGATTTGTTCGATGGTAGGGTGGTCCCGATTAGCTAGAAGCTTTTCTAACTCGGCGATAGAAATAGAAAGATGATAAATTAACTAACTAGTCATTAGGTAGAACCGACTTGCATTGTTTTAGGGGATCGGAATGGAATTTTGTCTTATGGGCAGGAGGGTTGATGTACTACACTCCCCTTCGTCTCCATTTTCTTTGAACCAAGTGCAATGGCAAGTTCACTTCAATTCAAGTAATTTGTAGAAAGTGAAAACTCAAAATTATTGATGCTAGCTGGCTATTAGGAGACCCGTCTAATTTAGGAACCCAAAAATTCAAGTCAATCCTAGTGGGTTTGGCGGCCAAAACGTTGCAAAGTAGACTCAGTAGGGCCTAAGTGACAAACCCCGTGATACTCCAGGGGAGTGCCAACAAGCGGCATCATTTTTGGAAAACCTATTAATGGACTACTAAAAGGTGTGCCTTGGATTGAGACTGGCAGCAGAAACCTCACAGCTCCAATCCCTTTTGCCCCCTGGGTGCCTAGACAAAGTGGAACTCGACTTCGTAAAGATTATTATAACTTGTACAGGAGTGATCCTCACACTCAAATTACATTTGTTACTGCTTGATGTTATCAAAACTAAAAAGTTTTAGTGCCTTGCTTTCTTTCCCATCACCTATTGCGTCTGATAGAGTTAACAACAAAGTTTCACCCCATCTCTCTAAAATGACACAAGGCCATATTCTAAACATTTCGAAGATGGTCAATGTTTTAGCCCTTCTTACTAGCAAGCCATCTTATCATACTAAGGGAAACCTCTCGGCTCATCGAAACCCCATCGAGACTGCCCAACTATCGGAGGAATCTACCCTCCTGCTAATTACTTAATTGTCTAATTACCTAGTATATTTAGCCTGACATATAAAAAATAGTCTCTTAATTAGGTTATTGGGTAGAAGGTTCATTCATATAATTTAGGCACCATGCAAAGAAAATATCAAACAATATTTTGAAAATGGTTACAAATAATGTATTTATCTTGCACCTTCTCCAAGGTGCAATGCCATATTAGCATCCCAACCCCTAATCTAGGACCCATATGTAAAGTATATAAATACATGTATCCAATTTCCATAGACAAAATCCACCAAGCCACCCTTAGCTAGCATCCGGATCTTGCATAAATAAATTTGTAGGTTTGTAGGGTTTCTATTGTATCCATGTCCACTATCAAGTATGTAATGGGAATCGCAACCAAAGCCCCATTGCTTTCCACGTGCCTCAAGAGTAGAGTCAATCACTACAAAGAGAGCTCTCATCATTGGAGCTGACCCTAGCTTTCAGGATGGAACTCAATTTTTGGAGAGGGAATTTGGTAATAAGTGACTTAAGGTTCATTAGCTCCTCTCCAACATTTAATCAAAAGCAAGGCAAACACCCTATCTCAAACTAGAAAATTGTCTCCTTCCCATCCTAGTAACATAACTTCTTATTACTTCAAAAATTCATTTTACACATCCCCAATTTAGAATAACAAAATTATAAGTTCCTCTCTAAGAAAAGATATAATATTGTACCATGTATATTTTTATTCTCTATCAAAATTGTAATTCATAGACATCTAAAGACTATCCCATGTCTTGTCTTGCTTTAGGGTTCCTAAGTCACTTGTAGCTCCATCTCATGCATCTCATGTTTTAGTTTGAAGTTTCATGATTATTCTTCTTGTCCTTGAAGTCTTGGTTCTCTTCAAACTCTTGTAGCCCTCTTTTAGAGTGGCTAACAACCCATCACTTTGATAAATTTTCTAAATACTTATCTTAATATCTCAATTTTACCTATATGGATAGCATCATGATCTAGTCACATTAGACAACTTGCAAAATTTGATTGCAATTCAATTATACTCACAAGGAAGGAGTGTTATTTTTAGTCATTGACCCTCTTTGCCCCTTGGGAGAGTCTCAAGAGCATGCCCATATTCTAGCGAGTATGCATTTGGGTGGTAAGCCATTCTTCCCAAAGTAGTGATAACATTAAGTCCAATCAGTACTTGTAAGTGACCTACAAGTCATCCTTATCTAAGGAGAAAGTAAATACTTCAAAATATGTAAAATAATCTTATAGTTTCACTTCTTTATTAACTTTAGTTCCTCTTAAGGTAACTTCTACTTGTACATTGTTTTGGGTTTAATTTGTTCATCCTTTTTTCCAAGATCTAAAGTCCCTCATGGTGCATCATACAAGAATCCCTACCCCTAAAATTAAGTCAATTGATGCCTTTGAAGGAAAAAGTCAATCAAAACTTAAGCTATACACCTCTATGACTTTAAAACTCATTTATTATAATACAAATGTTTATTGAATTTGATGGCATCTAGAGATTAGTTGGATTTGATGGCATCTAGACCATTAGTTGATGGTGGGGGAGCTCCGCTTATCCTTGCAACTTCCCATCCACTTCTAGTGGCCCTCTTCTTGGGTGCCATCATGACCCTTTATTCTCACCCATTCACTCCTTTTCACCTTGGCTTGATAATAGTTACACACATTGAATTCCATTATTGGCCTAGTACCCCCTTTCTCCCCCCCCCCCCCGTAAGGGCTTTGTAGCTATACCATGGCACTGCTACCAGAAACACTTATATAGGGAGTAGTAGTGACTCTAAGCCCTGCTTGGTTTCCATTCTACGTGTGATTCCTTATGCCCAGTGGTGAACCCTCTTATGTGTGACATCACAAGGGTGTAGTGACTCTAAGCCGTGCTTGGTTTCCATTCTACGTGTGATTCCTTCTACCCCAGTGGTGAACCCTCTTATGTGTGACATCACAAGGGTGTAGTCCTGAGATGTGCCTATGTTGTATTGTTTATTTGATTGAATAATACAATAGTATACCTTGTCATCACATATCGTGTTACCCTTCTGTGCCGTGTTGAGTGAGTGAACAAGTGCAGGTGCATCACACTTGGTATCAAATAAACTCTTGCTCGAAGTGGGGGAGTGCTCACGAAAGTAAGAGAGGAGATCCAATGCCCCAAAGAGAACGAGCCAAAATGACCCACGTCATGTTGCCCCATGTCACAATGCCACGCATCACATCAACCCCATCACATCGACCCCCAACGTGATGACCCTCAATGCCAAGACCCCAACACCATCCACCACCTGAAGATGTGACATGGCTTCCCCACAACACAACCACCACCCAAAGGTGAAACACAGCTTCCCCGCATCGACGACCCCGAAAGCTGAGACGCAACTCTCCACAACCACATGGAGGATGATAGAGAGAATGCACCCATCCCAACAACGGAAGAGAGGAAGAAGAGAAAAGGACAAGAATGGAAAGTAGCTCAAGAGAAGAAGGTAGCTGGGACTAGAGAGGTAGTTGGAAGGCATGTCAAGCCTATTAGACTCAATTTGGAGGAACATGCAGATGAAAAGGAGAAAGAGGAAAGGAGAAGAAAACTAGAAGTGGAGTAGGGTTATAGAGAGTGCTACAACAACAAGAGGAGGAGAGAAGGCAAAAACTACAAGAGAAGATGGATAGATTAGGGAGAGATGAGACTTCTAAGAGGGCGCAAGATATAAGAAAGGACAAGGAGAACGTAGTGGAAGTTGGAAGTAAGAAGAAGGACAAAAGGCACAACCATAGAGAAGAGGAGGAGAATGACAATTTAGAAGACAACTATGGCAAGTTCAAAATGCCCCAACCCACCAAGTACAAAGGAGAGAGGGACATATTGGTCTTGAAGAAATGGATCATTAAGGTAGATAGATACTTGAAGTATGCCAGGATCACTAAAGACAATAAGGGAGAGGTGGTAGCAATCTACTTAGAGGAGGACACTGCTAGTTGTTGGTACCTACTGGAACAGGAGTAAAGACACACCATCTTTTCATGGGAAGAAATCCAAGAGGAACTCAAAGACTATTTCATTCCCAAGATGGAGAAATTCAAAGTCAGAGATGAATGGAGAAACCTCAAATAGACACAAGGGAAGATGAAGGAGTATGTCAACAAATGCAAGCAGCTCATGCTACAACTACACAACATGGACACTGACACTAAGCTACATGGATTCTTATTTGGCATGCAAGAATGGCTAGAAGAGATGTAGAGAGACAGGAGCCAACCAGTTTAGCCGAGGCTATGAGGATGGCTAAAAGACTAGTGGATCTAGTAGGCAGGAGGACAACCCAAGGGGGGCAGACCAGATTCAACACCAACTTCAACAACAACTCATGGACTCCGAGACCCAATACCCCTATAGGCCCATTCCTAGAGATGCGGAGTCAAACCGCATATCACAATCCACCTTAGTACCAAGAGGAGCAATTGGAAGATGGGGGGGTAACCACTACAGACCAACTCCAAGTGCATCATATGGGCTCATGGGATCAAATACATCATGGTGGAGACCCCAAGGCAACCACAAGGATTAGATATTTCAAGTGCACGGGACCCCACTATCAAAATAGATGCCCCATGGAAGACATAGCCTCATCAAGCGAGTCTAGAGTGGTAGTCACTAGTACATATGGAGGAGAGGGAACCACAACCCCCACAAACCAAGAAATTCCAAGTGAAAGTGATGAAAGCATGGACCAACCAAGGGTGGGGACAGTCAATGCTCGTCCCCAATGCATGGTGGCCCAGGAAGTAGTAGCCCAACGTCTATACATCAAGGGCAGAGTGAGTGAAAGGGATCAAGCCATTATGGTGGACACATGGGCCACCCACAACTTTATCACACCAGACTCTACAGCCAAAAATGGGCTAAAATTGTCTAAGGTCCCAAAAGGGTTAACAATAACTTTTACACAAGGAGAGGCTAAGGAGGTGAAACAGGTCTTTGCAATACAAGTAGAAGCAAGAAAGTGGAAAGCAAAACTCAACTTATTAGTCATTCCCATGGATGATTTTAAAGTCATCTTAGGCCTAGAATTCTATGACAAGTATATCATCGCAATGTTTAGGAAAGGAATTAATGAGATGATGTTGGATATGCAAGGAGAAGGTGTTAGAGTACCCTATGAAAGAATGTAGTTGCCAGGCAAAACATCAATCAAAGTGCAAATGAAGGACAATAAACCTGGAGTCTCATGCCAAATGGAAAAATCAAGTACAAGCCAACCAGGAGCACCGATCCAAGCACCACCTTGTGAGGTGACACATATCAAACCTCGCATCATGACATGCAGTGCCAAGCAAGTGGAGAAGTCAGTTAAGCAAGGAGACATGGTTTATCTATGCATGATTTGACCCATTGAATAGGAGGTCACCAAGAAGCCCAAACCCCAAGCTATTAATATAGAGTGGCAGAAATACTTGAGGAGTTTAAGGATGTAATGTCGGCAGAACTACCCAAGGGCCTACCACCCAAAAGAGATGTGGATCACAATATCAAACTCATTCCAAAATCCACCCCACTGGCTAGAGCCCCTTATCATATGAATCAAACAGAACTCATGGAGTTGAAGAAGCAGTTGCATGAATTAGAAGAACAAGGCTTCATCCGCCCTAGCAAATCCCCCTTCGGTGCCATAGTACTATTTGTCAAGAAGAAGGATGGGGGCCTTAGGCTATGTGTAGATTATAGGGTCCTTAATAAGATTACTATCAAAAATAAATATCCCATGCCTCTAGTTGAGGACCTCTTAGATAGGCTACATGGAGCCAAGTACTTTAGCCGCATAGACCTTAGTTCAGGATACCATCAGATTTGCATAGCACAAGAAGATATCCCCAAAATAGCTTTCTGTACCTGATATGGCAATTTTGAATGGCTAGTCTTAGGTTTCGTACTAAGTAATAGGCTAAGCACCTTTTGTGGCCTCATGGATGGAGTCTTTAGGTCAGAAATAGATGTCTTTGTCATTATCTACATCGATGATCTCCTAGTATATAGCAAAAATCTAGAGAAACACAAAAAACACATACACTTAGTTTTTGAGAAGCTAAGACAACATAAGCTATATGCCAAACCAGAAAAATGTGAGTTGCAATAAAGGAGTTAGAATTCTTAGGATTCATTGTAGGAGCGGCTAGTATCAAAGTGGAACCCAAGAAAAAAGTAGAAGCCATAAAAAATTGGCATGTGTTGAAGACTATGAGGGAAGTGCGGGAGTTCCTAGGCTTCATAGTATTCTGTAGAAGGTTCATCAAAGATTACATCCTCATCACCCCCCCACTATCCCACCTAACTAAAGAAGATAACAATTTACATGGGGCAGTGAGCAACAGACTGCGTTTGAGCTAACGAAGAAATGCATGAGTCAAACCCCTGTGTCCTGAAACTACCCAACTTCACCAAACCCTTTGAGATCTCAACCATAGATGCATCAAATTATGGCATTGGGGGCGTGCAGGTACAAGAAGGCCACACCATAGCTTATGAATCCAAGAAGTTCTCAGATGTTGAAACCAGATGGAGCACACACGAGAAGATCTCGCTTGTAGCAATACATTGCCTTAGAAAATGGAAGCATTATGTCAAGAACAAACACACAATAGTCTTCACCGACAACGTTTCCCTCAAATACTTCCAATACCAACCAAAGCTATCTACCAAACAAGCTCAATGGCTTGACTTCCTTGCCAATTTTGTCTTGGAGATCAAGCACAAACCAGGATCCACCAACATGATAGCAAATGCCCTAAGTTGCAAAGCTGATTTGAAAGACGTCAGTGTGGTCAGCAGCACAACAACGAGGCTTTGGAACAAGACCAAAACATGCGCAAAATTATAGAAGATGTGAAAGATGACAAGACACCACATGGCATGTATACCCTCAAGGAGGGAATTCTATTTGTAGGAAAGAGATTGTACATCCCCAACAACATAGAACTAAAGAAAGTCATCTTACATGAAGTGCATGATGGCAAACTATGTGGACATAAAGGACAAAGAAAAACACTTAGAGCACTCAGAAAGCAGTTCTTTTGGCTAAACATGAAGGAAGAAGTCATAGACTACATCAAGACATGTCCTACGTGCCAACTTGTGAAGGCACCACGCTCTAAGCTAGCAGGCCTACTCCAACCAATGCTAGTACTTGGCTAACCATGCAATGTAATAAGCATGGATTTCATTGTGAAGCTCCTCGAATCCCATGGATACACCATCATTTTTGTAGTGGTGGACTATATCTCCAAGCAAGCTCACTTCATACTTGCCAAGCCACCATTGGATGCCAAGGAGGTATCCCACCTCTTCTTCACACATGTGTTCAAGCTACATGGTCTACCCTTGGCCGTAGTGTCAGATAGAGATGGAAGATTCATGAGTGACATGTGGAAGGAACTCTTCAAGACCCTGGAAACACAGTTGTGATTCTCATCATCCTTCCACCCCAAGATAGATGGGCAAATAGAGTGAGTCAACCAAGGCATTGAATACTATATCAGGAGCTATGCCCGAGTGGACCAAAAGGATTGGGCCTTGTACCTCGATGTGCTGGAGTTTCACTACAACAACTCGATCTACTCTACTACTGTCGGGGCTACATACCCTTTGAGTTAGCTACACTGGAAAAGAAGTCATTATCCCCCTTGCCTTAGCATCAAGAGGTAGCCAAAGCTGAAGAGATCAAGATGTAGAAGAATTCTTGAAGAAATGGAGAGACCGCAATGCGGTAGCAAAAAAGAGTCTAGAACAAAGCAAAATCACCATGACAAAACAAGCCAACAAAAAGAGAAAGGTAGTTTTCACCAAAGGCAGCATGGTCCTAGTCATCTCCAAGCATATGTAACTCCCAAATGTTGAAAATAGCAAATGGTGCTTGCATGGACATCCATAGTGACTGGATGTATGCCTAGAAGAGGTTGCCAATAAGAGGCTTTGTATGAGAGATAGACAAAGATGTATGCTCTAGAAAGAGAGGTCCTAAATCCCATAAGCACATAGAGAAAAAGTGGTACTATCCAAAAAGCTATAAAGGCATGTACTTGACACTAATTTCTATGACATGGTGCAATTAGTATGAGTCACTCAAGATTGTGTTTATGAGTCCAAGCTAATCTATCTTGAAACCTAATTCACTTGAGTTATAATTTCTCAATTTGATCAAGTATTGTGTGTTTGATTTGCATCCACCATAGCTCATCTAGTTCTAGGTCCGTGATTCTCGACATGGTATCAGAGCCATGGCTAAGGTAGGTAGCCTAGTGGTGTGATTTCTTATTCTTCTTCTCACCACCTTCGGGAGATGTTGAAGCACGCGTGCCGCGACCATGGCCCTGCCTCCTCATCTTCCAGATTCTAAAACTTCTCCCACTACAGCTTCAAAGACAAAGCAAGGGGAGCGAGCAAATGGAGCTGGGCGTGTCAATCCATTTGACTTCTCTACCATGTCAAGTCTACTTTCTGATCCTAGTGTAAAGGAATTGGCTGAGTAGATTGCGAAAGATCCCAGCTTCACTAGCGTTGCCCAACAACTGCAATCAATGACACAAGATTCCTCCGATTAAGGATCAGCACTACCATTGGATCCTCATAAGTACTTCAATTTGTTGCAAAAAATTATGCAAAATCCTCAGTTTGTGACAATGGCATAGAAGCTTGGCTCTGCAATGATGCAGGATCCCTCTCTCTCAAGCATGATGCAAGCCCTCTCCAACCCTACTCAAAAAGAGCAATTAGAGGCTTGTCTTGCAAAGATCAAAGAAGATCCTGAGTTGAAATATGTTCTTGATGAAATTCAAATTGGTGGACCTTCTGCAATGATAAAGTACTAGAATGATCCTATAGTATTGGGCAAGTTGGGCAAAGCAACAAGCAACTTTTCACAAGAGGATGGAGCCACACAACAAGATAGTCGATCTACTGCTGAATCAAATCAAGCTTCCCTACATCAAGTTGCAAAAAGTGGCGATATCGAGAGGTTACGAAAACTACTTGCTGATGGGTCTAACAAGAATGAAAAAGATTCTGAAGGGAGAACAGCTCTACAATTTGCATGTGTCTATGGAAATCTGAAGTGTGCTAAAGCACTATTAGAAGCACGCTCTGATGTGGTTGTTGTGGACAGCAAAAACAATACAATGCTTCATTATGCCGCTAGCTATGGAAGGCGTGAATGCGTGGAGCTACTATTACCTTTGAGAATGAAGATGGAAAAACACTAATTGATGTTGCCAAGTTGAATAAGCAAGATGATATCCTAAAATTATTAGAGAAGGATGCATTTGTGTGATAGATTCTTATGTTTTCCATTGAATTTGTAGTAGTTAGCTCTCTCTCTCTCTCTCTCTCTCTCTCTCTCTCTCTCTCTCTCTCTCTCTCTCTCTCTCTCTCTCTCTCTCTCTCTCTCTCTCTCTCTCTCTCTCTCACAAAGTCCATTCACGTTAATCACCATTTTAAAACCAATTTGCTTCTAATCTCTTTCACTCTACTCCATCAAGTGCCTTTAGACATTAGCATTGTGTTTTCAATAACCGTGTAAAAAGGAATTAGACGCTGCTCGAGTATACTCGCGGTAAGACCTTCTCGTATTCAAAATGAGTTCTTTGCACCATGCTCAAACAATCAATACAAATGCAATGATGAGCCATGAGCCCAAGCCAAATAAATCCAAAAAATCATGTATCCCAAAATCTATGACATATATGTCAAAAGAGAGCTTGTCAAGCAAAGCAACCATAAAAGCATGAAGCAAAATGACATTGTCAAGAAGACTAAACGAAAAGTGCCATGCATCAACAAAAGGGACGAGGGCATGAAAACCAAGAGGTTGCCAAAGAAGCAAGAAGAAGATAAAGATATATATATTTTTTAAAACAAACAAAGAATTTTCATAATGGATCTCCCTTAGTGGATCTTGTTTCCCAAAGTGGATTTTGCAGAGAGCCTACGAAGATGTAAAGTTTCAAGCCTTAACTTGACTAGGCTGCCAAAGAGCTAGTCTCCCGGGCCATGTTTACATTCCAGGGGGGCAAAAGCCAACAAGTGTAGAGACTCATCATTTGAGGGGGGTGTTGAAAATAGCAAATGATGTTTGCATTGTAACATGCCCATGTCCAAGCACATTCTTAGCAATCTATCAAGAAACGAATCTAGGCATCGTTGCTCGACACTCCCATGGAATGTTCCAGGGTTTGTCGCCTAGGGTTTCCCGAGTCCGCTTTGCAACAGAACATTCGTGGCCAAACCCATTGGGATCGACCTAAAATCTAGGTTCCTAGAGGCCAAGGTCTCCTAACAGCATTCTTGTGCCGGATCCTAGACATCCTACTTTACGTAGAGATACCCAAGCCGAAGCAGACCTAGGCCACACTTGGTTCAAAGAGAATGGGAAACAAGAGGGATGCGTCGCTCAACCTCCCTACCCGTAGGGCACAATCCCATTCCGGTCCCCTAAAATGGCATGAGTTCGATTCCAATTTAACAATTCCTAAAGGTTGAATGCCGATAAAAACCTGTGAGAAGCCTTCCAGTTCTCTGGGACCACCCTGCCAAACCCGTTGGGGGTTCCACCCACCCGCTTCCCTCATTGGGCGTTCTTTAGTTATTTAATTAGGTCCTATCACATTTATGCGGAACATTTAAAAACAGCTTCCTTAATTAAGCCTTTTAGGAACAGGGTTCATTTGCGCAACTTATGGCACTAACACAAAAACAATCTAGGCAAGTTCTTTGGAAGTAAACTTTATATTATCATCTTAACTAAAATACAAGTCTCGTCCAAAAAGGATGGATTTTGCAATTCGTGGGGATGCGTCTTATTTCCTCCAAGTTTTCACCCTTGCACTAATAACAGGGCCTCGAGAATCCATCTCAAGTCACGTAAATCATTTGACTAGGACCCGGAGGCAGGGAATTTACAGTCAGAGCCCCCTGGCATCCAAGCGTCCTCCTACATTCAAACTAACCACGGAGAGACCTCTCATGGTGGGTTCTGTCCAGTTCCCGTCACGATTATTTGGAACCCCCTTGGCTAGGGTTAGTGGCCAGCTGGGGTAGCTTGGCATGCCCTCCTTGAATTCAACCTGAATCATTAATCAAATTTTCTTTTGTGAGCTTGAGTCATACATTCCTTTTGCAGACATTGAGTCTAAATTTACAAGCATAAACAATTGATGAAGATGAGTGCTCACAACATCTGCTAAGGTGGAGTCCTCATCTTTGACGCTAGCATCACCCTTCTTGATCTTTCCTGCCTAGGCATCATTTTCCATTATTTTTTGAGGGATAGAGAATACCCTCTCTTGACCTCACTACTATGTATTAGGGTAGAGCAATTACAGTATAGTTTCAGATGACGGCTGCCATGGGTTACTATCCTTTAGTCCCCTATCTTAAGATATTGGTCTAGGGTTTTTTTTTGTCAATTGGTAATCATCTTTTCCATCTTATAACTCTATTGGGTTCTAAGTTCACCCTAGGGTATCCTCCTTTCAAGATAACATGAACTTGTATTTACTCCTCTTGCAAGTCAAGCGTAAAACAAGTCTATTTACCATTCCACAATAGTTACGAGCATCGAATGTAGCTTGGCGAAAAGTCATTCTCCTTGTGGATACTACATTCGAGCTTCCTTGTGTTAGCTTTGGGATGTTTCATATTCTGAAAATGATATACCTAAGCGTATTTTGGGTTTATCGTGGTTGGCTATTAGGGTAGAAACCAAAGAGCATGCTGGCTCCAAGTCAAAATATGATCATAAGGACAAATCGATTTATTTGTGACTAAGGTCCTAGCTAGATCAAGCTAAATATTGGCTTCACTTACCGGCCAGGACTTCATTTACCAAACCATTCCTTTCAAATAAGCTCAACATTTCACATGCGCATCTTAATCTACCTTTTTAGATGCATATCCCATTATGTGGTGCAATTGAGGCTATTCATGATGCCATGCAAGTCCCAATGCAAGTCTTCCCTGATTTATCAATGTGACCCTATTCATAGAAATCCCTTCCAATACATTTATGCAACTCAAAAGGCATGACCTAATTACTCAAATGCGAGTGTACATGCATTCATTGTAAATGTAAGTTAATTCTCTACAATGGTCTATGGAGTACAATTGACCTATACGGAATATTTATGTATCCCAACAATCTATGATGCATCTGTGGAAGTTAGATCCTAATACTTGACTTGTTTCCACTATACCCGTAGATACTCAATCTATTCCTAACAACTCATGATTATTAAACCCTTTCGGCTACCTTTCAAAATATGCAAATTACCTCATGTGAGGTGTGACTTTTTCCTAATGATGCCTATGCTTCGATATTCGATTTCAGTTTTCTAGACACGGTAGCGGTACCTGGTTTTGGAGAGTTGAGTTAGCATTTTCGCTTGATAAATTATTTGTGTTGATAGTGTTGAGATATCGAGCTCCACTCGTAATATGCCAGGGTGACTGTTGTGCATTTATGTCATCGACTTGTCAGCTGCAGATGCGGTTGGTACACCGCCCATGAATAAATAGCTAGATGATAGCTATCCTTATCTACTCTAGTTCGTGGCTCAGTTAGTATGCCACCTTAGTTAGTTGAGTTTGGTTTGAGACCCATATATAGGGTTCTTCTATTTCTATGTACTAGAGTTCTTTTTGGCTTACACAACTAAGAAGAGAAAAACTGTTTTCAGCCTCCACCTTTGTGTGTATTCCCCCATTGTGCAAGTGAAAAAGCTACAAGTGAGACCTTCCTTCTCTCCCACAATCTTGACATGGTATCAGAGCCTTGTTCGTGGTAAGGAGCTCAAGAAAGCAAACCAAGTTCACGGTGTTCTGGTAAGAGGACCAGTGTTGCTTTCATTTTTCTGTTTTGGGAGCAAGTCTCTGTAGGTAGCACAGCCGGAAAGTGCAAGAGTGCATTGTCTCGGATTGAGATATCCTTCACGGTGTAGCAAGAGGGCAGTATATGCTGCGGGCAAGGGCTTTAGCCCTTGGTTGCCCTGTTTTTTTTATTCGAGGCCATTTCGAGGCCTGTTTTGGAGGCGGAAGTTTTCCGCACACACTCAGGAAAAGGCTCTGTTTTTTACTGTGCGACCACTATTCTGCATGTCGATGAAAAGTAACCGTAGAAATTGCATCGTATGCTTGTGCGCAGAGACATTGGGAGTTGCAGAATCATCCTTGTTGCCTGTTGATGCAAAATTGTCACTAGGAAGTGACTGTGTGGTCAAATACCACTTTCGTCAGTTTTGTAGTTTTGCCCTTGTGAGGCTGAAGCAGTGTTTTTTGCAGTGACAGAATTTTTTGCAGTGTTCTGTAATGGCGTCTGATTCTCTTTCACAGATTGTCACTGAAAAGCTTGACAAGAACAACTTCCAAGCATGGAAGTTTAGAATGACGAATTTCCTTATGGGAAAAGGATATTGGAAATTTGTTGAAGGAAATGAAGAAGAACCAGTTCTTCCTTATGTTCACAATCAACACCAAATGCAGGCATTTAAAGGATGGCATGAGAGAGCCAGAAAAGTTATGTACTGGCTATCTATCAGTATTTCAGACTCTATGATTGTGCATATTCAGGATACAAGTATGCCAAAGGAGGCATGTGATACTTTGTCAAAAATGTATAGCACAAATATGCAAGCCAGGAAAATGCAGCTCAAGCAAGAGTTGCACAATGTGCAAAGAGAAAGTATGAGCATCAATGACTACCACATGAAGGTGAAGAAGATTACAGATGCACTTGCTTCCATTGGATCGCCAGTGGAAGATGATGATTTAGTTTCTGTGACCTTGAATGGTCTAGGAAAGGATTATGCACAGTTCCGAACATCCATTTCCATCCGTGAAAGATTTTCTACTTTTGATAAGTTGATTGCTCTTCTAATTTCTGAGGAGCGGAGAAATGGTGGTGCATCTTCTTCAGGAGGAACTTCAAAAGAAGCTGTCTTCTACTCAAATGTTGGAAGAGGTAGAGGTAGAGGTAGAGGTAGAGGTAGAGGTAGAGGAGGCCGATCTGGAGGCCGTGGTAGAAATCAGAATATGCAGCAAACTCAAGAAAACCAGTCCTATGGAGGAGGACGTGGTAACTCTAGAGGCAGGGGAGCCAAAGAGGTTGTGGTGGATGGCAAAGAGGCCAAAATGCAAACAGTAATATTGAATGCTACTACTGTGGTAAAATGGGTCATATGGCTAAAGACTGCTATAAAAAGCAAAATGACATCATGAATGGAAAATTGCAAAAAGGGAATTATGCATCTTCTAGTAGACAGGGTGATGACAGAAATAAGCATTTGTTTCTGGTGCAGCACATGACCAATTCTGTGACAAGTGTAGAAGAAAGCAACGATGTGTGGTATGTTGACTCAGGTGTATCAAACCACATGACAGGTCATGCAGAATGGATGCAGAATGCAAGGAAAATGAAAAAACCAAGATTTGTGGAGACTGGTGATGATACTGCACATCCTATTGTGCAGATTGGAAAAATTCATTTGTCTATGCAAGATGGGAAAAATAAATACCTACCGGATGCATTTCATGTCCCGAATATCACCAAGAACCTGGTTTCTGTTGGTCAAATGGTTGAGCAGGTCTTGCAGGTCAGATTTAATCCTCATGGATGCTTTGTTGAGGATATGAAAAATAAAGGTCACTTGATAGCAAAAGGAAAGAAGAAGGGCAGAATGTTTACGTTGGATGCAGACATGCCTGAATTGAGTGCAGCAATGTTTGCACATGGGACCGGTGTAGTTGCAGATACTGATATCTGGTATAAACGCATTGGTCATGTTAATGTACAGCGACTTAAATCAATGTAAGCCCAAAATATCGTTGCAGGATTGCCTAAATTCAAGGTTGCAGAAATGCATAAGGTATGTGAAACTTGTCAATTTGGAAAACAAGCAAAGAAACCATTTCCTAGACATGTTCAAGAGAGTAAGAAGCCATTGGAATTAATCCACTCTGATATGTGGACTACTAAAGCTGCATCTATTGGAGGCTGTCATTATTTTGTCACTTTTATTGATGACTATAGCAGAAAAGTTTGGGTGTATTTTATGAAAAAGAAAAGTGAAGTGTTTGGGCATTTCAAAACTCTTAAAGCTATGGTTGAAAAAGAAACAGGCCTGCAAATAAAATGCCTAAGGTTAGATGGAGGGGAAGAGTACCTCTCAAATGAGTTTGCAAGGTTCCTGCAGGAGTATGGCATAAAGCAGCAATATTCATGCAGTCATACCCCACAACAAAATGGAATTGCAGAAAGGAAAAACAGGCATATTGGAGAGGTATCTCGTGCCATGCTCAACGAAAAAGACTTGCCAAATTTTTACTGGGCTGAAGCACTTGCTACAGCAGTCTACATAATGAACAGGACTCCCACTACAGCAATACATGGGATGACTCCAGAGGAAAGGATACTACATTAGAGTTATAAATAATAGGGAAGTCATACCGCCCGTAGAGGGTGGCATCAAAATCCACCCCTACCCTTCGAGGGTATGCCATATAGGTAGGGTTGTTCCGCTCGAATGGCAAGGTGTTACAAAACGCCATCTAGGCGAGCATACTGATGTTGCATGCTCGCCTCCTCCATAGGAGTTGGCTTTTGTAGCCCTGTATAGTGTGTGGGACTTCAAAAACTTTGTTCTGCCAGTAATTAGTTGCTTTTGTGCCCCAAGAGGTCGGGGTTTTTTCTCGCTCTTCTAGCCATTTTTGCCCCAACCGGCCACCGATCGCGATCACTCATCCATCACCTTGAGCGGCAAGACCCTTCGCAGGCTGTTGGGTAGGAGAAAACTAAAGGTGAATGGATCCTTTCCTTGTTCTTGTATCTCCCACAGCACCAGTTCTGCATGAAATCCCGTGGGGATATCATCAGGGCAAGGTGGGAGGGGTGCGGACGGCAGCATGGCTGGTTTGGCTCTCAGCTGTTTCCTGGCTTCCTCTACTAGCTTTCTACATCTTTTCCTAGATGCGGCTTTTCTTTCCGCAGATGGGTCCTCTAGTGGTGGCTCTTAAGACTGCGGTAAGGGGGGTTGTGGGACTACATCCTCCCTGTATCGGTTCATGTTGATTTCAAGTTCTGCTTCCTCCCCTTGCCGTTCTCCCTGTGGTGCTTCCTCTTTGAATCTAAGGGCGTCGATTTCCTGGGGGGTTAGGCCAGCCAGCATAGGTATTTTCGTTGCAAGCCTAACCTCTGCAGGTAGGGGTGGCATCTGCAATCCAGCATGTAAGGCTCTGTGTGTGATGCTGAACTTTCTTTGCGTCACCTCCAATAACTCTCCTTGCGCTGAGCGAGTGCTGTCCATGATGGTGTCAAGGAAGGATTTTTGTTGGACAACCGAAGGCCACTTGGGCGGCTTCTGCCTTGCTCTCTGCAATGATTTTCTCCTTCTCTACCAGAGCAAGGCACTGTGCCAGTGTCTTCACCCTCTTTTCATTGTGCACAGCCCACTCCTCTGCTCTTTTGTTCATTTCTTCTAAGCTCCTCCTTGCTTTAGGGTTAGTATCATGAGTTTCTGCTCTTGGTCCTCCAACTCCCTGACCATCCTCTCTTGCTCTTGTTTTTCAGAGTTTAGTTGATCTGTCAGGCGCTCAATCTCCTCTTGCTGCTTCTCTATGTCTTGTTTTCTCTCCTCATCTCTGGCATTTAGCTCAGGAACAAGCGCATCAACCTGAGCAGATTTCGTAACGAGCTCCTGGTACTGCACTATCAGGAGCTTGTGCTCTCTTTGCATCTTCACTAACTCCTCTGTTTCATTTTCAAGCTGTTGTCTCCAGTGCTCCTCCCTGTCATCCTTAGCCTTCATTTCTTGCTTGAGAACTGCGATCTCCCTTTGCTGCATGGCTATCATCCTCGTTTTATCCAGCTGGAAGGTAGCTACTGATTCCTTCTCAGTGCAACTTAGCCACGGCGATCTTGCATTCCTCCTTAGCTTTCTCCAATCGGGAGAGCAGCTTGGCGACGTACTCATCGTAGTTAGCCGATGGCATCATCGTTGTGTGGATGGGTGAGGTTGAGGCTTCTACCTTCTACCTTTTAGGATCTTGCTTGGATTCCGCATCAGTAACTGGCCTCTTTTGTCCTGTGGTGGCCGTGGTTCTCGTGCTCTGTCCATGGTCCATCTCTTTGTTGATGAATTATTGCATCCATGCCACGAAATTTAACACGTCGGCACTGGTCGGGATGCTAGGGGTCATGGTGGTGGGTTCAGTGGAAGGCACCAGGAGGGTAGGAATTGGATGAATTGGGGCCTTGCCCTTGCCCTCAGTGACTGCAGGTGGCACAATCTCTGGCACCTGCATGCTAGACCCTGGCCTTTCTTCTCTCTGTGGGCTCCAGTTTCCCAATTCATCAGCTCAGCTTTGTTGCTCGATGGACCGGCATGTGGCTTTAGCCAGGTCCTCTTCCTCCTTCCTTCTTAGTCCTTCCTCTTCCTCATCCGCCTTTCTTCTCCTTTCCTCCTCCTCTTTTCTCTGCTCTTCCTTCTTTTTCTCTTTTTCTTCTTTTTCCTTTCTTTTCTTCTCCTCTACTTCCTGTTTCGATTCCTTCTTTGCTTTCTATAATTCTTCTTTTTCCTTCTCTTTCTCCTGTCTCTTCTTCCTCTCTCTCTCCTTGGCCTCTTTTAGGGACTCTTTCTTTGCCCTTTCCAAGTCTTCTCTCTCCTTTTTTCTGCCTTCGTGATCCTTCTTCTTTCTCTGTGTTGTCTTCTTCTTGGGCTTCTTGGTTGTCTTTTTGCTTGTCTGTCCTTCCCCTTCTTCCTCTGTCTCAGTTCTATCGGTGGACCTATCCTTGTCCTGGTGAGGAGGTGACCTTTCTAGCTTTTCTCCTTCTCCTTCTTCTGCATCCTATGCTTCCTCCACTGCCTCCTGGATGAGCGCAGTCAAGACACCTCCATACCCGATGAAGGAGGCTTTGGAGGAGGCTTTCTTTCTTTCTGTAGCTTTAGAGGCTGGGGATTCTCCTCCTGCTGGTACACTTCCTAGGGCCAAGGCTTTGGCTGCCTGGTCGATCATTTTTTGCACATACGCATTCAAGTCCACTTTATCTAGGGTATGGGTTGCTACATTCTCCAGCACAAGTACGCTAATTCGATGCATCAATGAATTGTAGCGCTGGCTGGAGAAGAGCACATGTATCAGCTTGGCTTGCATCCTGGCTTCTGCATCGGGGATATCTTGGATGCTTATGCCGTCATTTGTGAGCACATCTTTCTTCTTTATTTTAAGCATGGCATAAACATCCCTTTTCTTCTTCCTCTCCGTCTTTGGATCCAACCCCAAAGCCTTCTCCACCAAGGCCGGGTCTAAGCGGACCTGTACCTGCTTTGCATCTTCTCCTCTGCCCACCATCACAGTACCACATTCTTGTTCTGGGTTGTACATTCTAAGGAACTCCATGCACTTCAGGTGGTCCGGCTCCTGCGAGAACTTTTCAAGATACTTCGTGAGGTTGCATTGTTCAACCACCCTCCTAGCTGCTTCCTCTTTGGCCACCACCACTTCTATGCTATGGATGGTTCGAAATTTAAGCTGGCTGAAGGCGCGGTTCTCTAGATGGATGCAGTATTGCTCCCTTTCCTCGTCTGTGAATGGGAGTCGATGGGCACGGTATTGCTGTGACATTTTATGCTCCTGCCATAAATCTTAACTTTCATTAGTGCTTTCCACATATTAATTCGCTGATTGCTGGAAAAGAAAAACTCTATGCTTTTTGAATGAATTCATTAAGAAGCAATGTAGATTTTCCTTTTTAGACTTGGACTTTTTGCCCTTTACTTCAAAGTTTTCATGCCCATTTTCCTATCCCATCCGTTTTTTCATAATATATGTTTATGTTTTTCACTGATTTTGCTTTGATTTATCCCCTTTGATTCATTTCTCATCTGATTCATTTCACCTTACCCCTTTCTCATTTGATTCATTTCACCTTACCCCCTCCCCTTCCATCTTGAGAAGAATCCTTCCTAGAATTGAGGATCAAAAGGTCAAGGGCTTTCGGCATGTTGGTGTAGGAGTTACTTGTGAAGGAGCCAAGTATAGAAATTTGGATTGTACTCCAGTTGAGCTTCGTGGTCCAAATCAAAGGGTCGAATTCCCACATGCATGATGTATGTGAGAACATCTGTGAGGAAGTCACCAGAGTTGACACGGCTAGCAATGTGTAACTCTTCCTCAGTCAACAAGTGATCGAGGTAGGGGTGTCCTTTGATGTGTTCTTCTATGGGTCGGCCCCGAAGAGTGGTTAACACTCTATACGAGGTGGGCGCGACATAAGTGGGATCATACTCTGCTATTTTGATGGCACGGCGTAGCTCAACGTTTCTCATTATGCGACATCCTTCAACTTCCCATTGCAACCTAAGAGCGTACCATTGCCTCAAGAAAGGTGATCCAGTATCAACGAGGTGTGATAACTCCGCAATTTCTTGGTCAGTGATAGCAGAAGTGGTTCTGGATCATATGATGTGATAAGGCACTGTTTGATGGATTGCTCCTTGGACATTTTGCTGTTAATCAACTCAGCAGTGGAGTGAGAAGCTTTTGTGAACACGAATTCAAAGGTTTCCCAAGAGCAAGGCATATTCATTTCAATTGCAAAGGGTTCTTCTAATAGACCTAAGTCCAAGCGGTCGTAACTTAGTGTGAGTGACACAAAAATGTCATCTAGTCTTTTAATACAATCCACCACGTCATCTCCGGTGTCCTCAGCAAGATCAACGCTAAAAATGATTTCCATTCATAGGAGGGCGTAAGGCCAACAAGTGGTTGAGGTTTGACAGAACAAGAGCTTTTGACAACAAAGATGGTCAGTTGGGAGGGTTCGTGAGTTTGTGGTTGGGCCACTTGGATGTTGAGTGGATTAGGAGCAGCCACGACGGACAAGCTGCTGCATTCAGGTTGGAGTTGGGGAGGCGGATTGACTTCGGCAGGTGATGACTCTTGTGACGGAGCCTGCGGTTTGGGCTGGTAGGTTTGTGGGACTCTCTTGGGCCTAGGCATGGATGAGGTAGATGGCTGTGGTTCAGGAGAGCACTACGGCTTGTGGATTTGAGGGTTGATGGAACATGGTTTGATCAAGCTTGAGGGCAGTGTCTGAATGGTGCCTTGGTCATGTGGGCCTTAGGGATCCACAGCCAGGTATTTCCCTCGTAGTAGCCTTGCGCACATAAGAGGGCTTTCAGGACCCATCCTTGCTTGATCATGCGGTGCTTTCTGTGACTGTGTCTTGGCCCCTTAGGTTTAGATTTTTTGGTCGTATGAGGATAGGGGCGCCGACTCCTAGGCGACGGTTGTGGCTGCTTAGGCTTCCATTGAAATCTAGGCTGTTGAGCTTTATGTTTTGCTACTGTGGGCTGTGAGTCCTGAATTCTGGGAGGTGGCAGCCGCGCATTACCCCCCTCCTAAGATTTGGTTATGGAGAATTCTATCGAGGGCTTTGCGGACAGTGATGAAGTCGCGTAGCCCTTGCTGAAAGCTGTGACAATGCGAACGTTGCCTATTGCGAGGTGGATGCACTGCGACTCATAATCAACATTGCAGTGAGTTTGATTTTTGAAAGTGTGCCTTAGTAGCGACTCCGTGCCTGCGTCTTTAGCATTTGGCAACACGTAAAAAATCATTGCGACAGTCTCAGACTCGATAGAAACGGCTACTTTGCACTTGCCGAGGAGTGCGTAGGAATGGGCCCCATAGGGGCTTAATTTAGCATTCGTGGGCTGAAGTGGTGGTCTGCCAAGTTTGGTCCAATGATCGTGAGATAGGACATTGAAGTTTGCTCCCTCATCGATCAGAGCGTTGAAAGCGCATGTTTGTTTTGCAGTGACCGTTATATGGAGGTATGCGGGCTCTACGGCTTCCTCATCCTCGTCATCAATCTCAGTGATTGTGGCCACTCGTACCTTGACATGCGGTTCTAACATCGGGGGCTCGTGCAAAGGATGGGTGGGAGGGTAGTACTTCTTGACACGACTGCCATTGAAGAAGCCTATTCCCTCACCGTCTAAGGTTTCGAGTTCGACATTGCCTGTGCGGTTGATTGCACGAACTTTGAAGGGTCCAAGGCCTCAAAATTTCATTTTCTATTTATGTCCCTTAACGGAGTAGAGGAGCACTAAGTCGCCCTGTTCAAAGTCACGCTGCTTGACATGCTTGTCAAACCAACTCTTGCAATGGGCCTTCTCACATATAAGTGCATGGGTGGCTAGAAGATGGGTCTCTGATAGGCGTTCGAGCTCGACCAAGCATTGTGTCCATGCCTCCTTCTTCCCATCGTTCTTGAAGGGCTATTCTCAGGCTAGGAACAAAGAATTCTAAGGGTAGGATTGCTTCTGTTCCATAGGTCAGCCTGAACGGGGTTCGATCGACAGCCGTTTTATAAGCTGTACGGTAAGCCCACAAAGCCGCCATAAGTTTGTTGTCCCAGTCGCTACGTGAGGCTGAGACTACTTTGGTCAGGACATTGATGAGAATCTTATTCGTGGATTCTGCCTGACCGTTCACCTCAGGGTAGTATGGCGATGATTTACGGTGGATAATGAGAAAGGTGGACAGGAGATGTGCTATCACTTCGTTGATGAAGTGCGTAACTTGGTCACTGGACCATTTCGATGGGGCAGTTGAATCGCGAGATTACTTGCTCCCATAAGAACATGGCAGTCATCCTAGCGTCGCTTTTACGTGTGGCTCTTGCCTCTACCCATTTCATGAGGTAATCCGTGGCCACAATGATGTACTTGGCTTGTGAGTACTACACCGCAGGACTGATGGGTCCTATGAAGTCGATTCCCCATTTTTCGAAGGGTTGTCGACAAGCAATAATTGGGATCAACTCCATCTGATCCTTGCGAATCGGGACTTTTGTCTACTAGCACTCGTCACAATGCTTGACAAATCGTGTGGCATTGCGGAAAAGCATGGGCCACCACAGTTGAGACTGCAGCACCTTCCGTGTTGTCATGTCTCCGCTAAAGTGTCCTCCCACAATGCCATTGTGTGCCTTCAAGACCACATCGTGTATCTCATGCTCACATACGCATCTATGTAGCAATCCGTCTTGCCCCAACCTATAGAGTTGGCCTGCAATTAGCTGATAGGGTTGGATCTTAAGGATCAAGCGCCTAAGTTGGGATTTTTCTATTGGTCGCTCAGGTAATCCGTGCTCAAGCACTTGGACTATGTCATATGCCCAATATGGCGTTAGATCAGCCTTAAACAAATCTCTCTCGCGCTGGACAGGTGGAATAGATGGGCGTCGGGTAATTCATCAATGATGCCTTGTCCAGCGGCTTCTCCCGTGGGAATGCGTGACATATGGTCAGCCATGTAGTGCTATTTTCCTTTTCACACAACCATGGAGAAATCGAATTCCAAGAGCAGAAGGAGCCATCGAGCTATGCATCATGTAGCACAAGGTTTGTTTACTAGATAGAGAAGGGCTTGATGGTCCACAAAAAAGGTGAAGGGTGTGGCCAATAGATAATGCCAGAATTTCTTCATAGCAAACACCATGGCTAATCCCTCTCTTTCTGTTGTCGAGTAGTTCATTTCTGTCTCAGTGAGTTGTCTACTAGCAAAGCTCACTGGATAATCTAAGTTGTGCTCACCAGGTTGGCACAACACTACCCCCACGACAAACTTAGAAGCATTGATGTGCACATGGAAAGTAATGGTCCCAATCTGGGGCTCGTAGAATTGGTGTTGTGGTTAGAGCCTTTTTCAATTCTTCGTACGCTCGTTGTCATGACTCGGTCCACTCGAAGACAATCAGCAGCTTGTACAATGGTCTGGTGATCAACACATAGTTCAGTACAAACCGCCGATAGTACCCCATATGGCCTAAGAAGCATTGAACTCCCTTGTAATTAATTGGGGGTGGAAGGTCAACAATAACCCTGACTTTCGAGAAGTCAGTGGCAATGCCGTTCTTTGACACTACGTGCCCTAAGATGCATCTGTGCTTTACCCAAAACTGGCACTTTAAGGGGTTCAAGGAGAGACCATACAAGCAACACCATTCAAAGACTGCGCGAAGTTTGTCTAAGTGTTCGATCCAGGTTGAATAGACACACACGTTGTTGACAAAGACTTCTAACTCCTTACGAAGCATGTCCTCGAAGATGGTGCACATGAGGCATTGGAAAGTGGCAGAGGCGTTAGTAAACCCGAAGGGCATGACTATGTAAGCAAAGACGCCCCACTCAGTGGCGAAGGCAGTCTTGTGCTTGTCCGTAGGATGCACTTGCACCTGGTTGTACCCTGAGAAGCCGTCCAGAAAACTGTAGGCTTCCTTGTCCGCCACCCTCTTAAGCATGTGCTCAGTGTACAGCAATGGATAGTTATCCCTCTTCGTAGCAACATTCACCTTCTTGTAATTGACACACACTCGGATTTTTCCATTTTTTTTCATCATCATGACTATGGGTGATACCCAGTCTGTGTACTCAATTTTGTAAATGAATCCCGCTCTCATCAGCTTGTCAATTTCCTCTTTGACAGCATGAGCGTGTTTTGGATTCATAGGGTACGGTCGCTGCTTGACCGGCATTGCGTCTGGCATCATGGGTATGTTGTGAGTCACAACACTCGGATCTACCCCCTTAAGCTCTTCCAAGGACCAGGCTAATACATCTATATACTCTTGCAAGAGAGCGACAAGACTAATTTCTTCTTCCTCAGTCAAGTTGTCGACAATGAAGACTAGTCGGGGTGTTTCTGTCAAGATTGTGGGAGAGAAGGAAGGAGTCTCACTTGAAGCTTTCTTGCTTGCACAATGGGGGAATACACACAAGGGTGGAGACTGAAAACAGTTTTCCTCTTCTTAGTTGTGTAAGCCAAAAGAACTCAAGTACAAAGAAATAGAAGAACCCTATATATGGGTCTCAAACCAAACTCAACTAACTAAGGTGGTATACTAACTGAGCCACGAACCAGAGTAGATAAGGATAGCTATCATGTAGCTATTATTCATGGGCGGTGTACCAACCGCGTCTGCAAACTGACAAGTCGGTGACATAAGTACACAACGGTCACCCTGGCGTATCACGAGTGGAGCTCGATATCTCAACACTCCCCCTCGAGCTCAATCCCAATTCCTCCACACCAAGCAGGTCTCTGAACTTGCGCAGCTTCTCTGCGCCCAATGCCTTCATGAATATGTCAGCTACCTGATCCTCTGTGCTGACATAAACTAGATCAATAAGACCTAGTAAAACCCTCTCTCGCACATAGTGATAATGCACCTCAATGTGCTTTGTTCTAGCATGATAGACTGGGTTATTTGCCAAGTGTATACTACTCATCTTGTCACAATAAATGACAACTGGCCCATCTATAGATGCATATCATAAAGTAGCTTATGCAACCAAGCTACCTCACATGCAACCATTACTGCACCCCTGTACTCAGCCTCTGTGCTCGACAAGGCAACTGTAGGCTATTTCTTGCTGCTCCAAGTGACTGCAGCACTCCCAAAAGAGAACACATATCCACTGGTAGATCGTCTATCAGAAATACTACCAGCCCAATCAACATCAGTGTATCCATGCAACTGTATCTAAACCCCAGTCTCATAAAATAGTCCATACTGCAATGTGGACTTCACATACCTGAGTATGCGTCTAGCCGCATCCAAATGTGGTTTCCTTGGAGCCTGCATAAACTGACTTACCAATCCAACAACATAGCTCAAATCTGGCCTGGTAATAGTCATATAAATCAAACTTCCTACTATGCGTCTGTACATAGTAGGGTTTTCTAGAAGCTCACCTGCATCTATGCTCAGCTTCACATTCTGCTCCAAAGGAACTAAAATAGGCTTACAGCCTGTCATCCCATATTTGGATAGCATTTCCAATCCATACTGCCTCTGCAAGAGCTGTATCCCACTTGGTGATCTAATCACCTCAATGCCCAAGAAATAACGCAGCTCTCCCAAATCCTTCATCTCAAACTTCTACTTCAATAGCATTTTCACATGAAGGATATCTTCATCACTGTCACCTGTCATAATCAAATCATCAACATAAATGACAAGTAGCATAATACCTTTCTCTGTTTTTCTCACATAAAGTGAGAAATCTGCCTTGGAAATCTGAAAGCCAATAGTGACAAGATACTGTCCTATCTTGTCAGACCATGCTCTAGGTGCTTGCTTCAAGCCATACAAGGCTTTCTTCAACCTGCAAACAAACTCAGGATGAACAGCATGCACATAACCTGGTGGCTACTCGATATAGACCTCTTCTTGCAAATCACCATGCAAGAAGGCATTCTTTATATCCATCTGATGTAAAGACCATCCCTTTGATGCAGCCATAGCAATGACTGCTCTTACGGTTGCCATCCTTGCAACCAGACTGAATGTTTCTTCATAGTCAATGCCATATGTTTGTGCATACCCCTTGACTACTAATCTTGCCTTGTATCTATTCACAGAACCATCTGCATTGTGCTTCACCTTATAAACCCACTTACAGCCAATTGCATTTTTACCTTCAGGCAAAGGTACCAATTCCCATGTAGCATTTTCTTCCAAGGCATCCATTTCTTCATCCATGGCTTTCTCCCATTTTTCTTTTCCCATGGCTTGCTCAAAAGAAGTGGGTTCTAGTTCATGTATCACTTTGACCATATATGCATAGTGAATGGCTGTAAATCCATCATATTTCAGCCTATCCATAGGATACCTAGCTCTCGTAGACCTGCACAAAGTAGGTTCACTCCCAGGTGCTCTCAAAACATCCCTGGTCTTCCTTACTCCAGGTGTAACAATAGAAGGAATACCCAACTCATCATCAATGCTCTGTTCTGAGCCACTGGATTCACCATCCACATAAGAGTGACCTGCATTCACATCAAACATAGGCTGATCAACCTTCTCTTTTCCTTTTCGTGATACCTGCATACCACTATCTACATTACTTTGAGAAGATTCTCCTGATCTCAATCTGCCTCTCCATGGCGAAGAATGTGAACCATTGCTAGAGGATGCTCCAAGTCCACTAATATTTTGTGACTGCTGCTGTGAATTCTGTGCAGCATTACCATTTTGTGCATCTACATCATCAATCACATTTACTGGTTTATACCAGCTACTCATCTCATCAAAAACAACATCTCTGCTCACTGTAAACTTACGAGTAGAAGGGTTATAGCATCTATACCCTTCTTGCTGCAGAGAGTATACTACCAATAAAGATGCACTTCTCAGCTTTTGGATCCAACTTGGATCTCAACTCATCTGGCACATGTACATAGGCAATGCAACCAAAAATTTTCAAATGAGAAATATCTGGTTTCTTACCAGTATACCTCTCCTCTAGAGTCATTCCATGTATTACTGCAGTGGGAGTCCCATTCATTATGTAGACTGTTGTAGCAACTATTTCAGCCCAATAAAAATCTGGCAAGTCTTTTTCATTGAGCACGGTATGAGATACCTCTCCAATATGCCTGTTTTTCCTTTCTACAATTCCATTTTGTTGTGAGGTATGACTGCATGAATATTGCTGCTTTATGCCATGCTCTTGCAGGAACCTTGCAAACTCATTTGAGAGGTACTCTCCCCCTCCATCTGACCTTAGGCATTTTATTTGTAGGCCTGTTTCTTTTTCAACCATAGCTTTAAGGGTTTTGAAATGCCCAAAAACTTCACTTTTCTTTTTCATAAAATACACCCAAACTTTTCTGCTATAGTCATCAATAAAAGTGACAAAATAATGACAACCTCCAAGAGATGCAGCTTTAGTAGTCCACACATTAGAGTGGATTAATTCCAATGGCTTCTCACTCTCTTGAACATGTCTAGGAAATGGTTTCCTTGCCTGTTTTCCAAACTGACAGGCTTCCATACCTTATGCATTTCTGCAACCTTGAATTTAGGCAAACTTGCAATAATATTTTGGGCTTGCATTGATTTAAGTCGCTGTACATTAACATGACCAATGCGTTTATGCCAGATATCAATATCTGCAACTACACTGGTCCCATGTGCAAACATTGCTACACTCAATTCAGACATGTCTGCATCCAATGTAAACATTCTGCCCTTCTTCTTTCCTTTTGCTATCAAGCGACCTTTATTTTTCATATCCTCAACAAAGCATCCATGAGGATTAAATCTGACCTGCAAGCCCTGCTCAACCATTTGACCAACAGAAACCAGATTCTTGGTGATATTCGGGACATGAAATACATCGGACAGGTATTTCTTTTTCCCATCCTGCATAGACAAAGAAATTTTTCCAATCTGCACAATAGGATGTGCAGTATCATCATCAGTCTCCACAAATCCTGGTTTTTCCATTTTTCTTGCATCTTCCATCCATTCTGCATGACCTGTCATGTGGTTTGATGCACCTGAGTCAACATAGCATACATCATTGCTTTCTTCTGCACTTGTCACAGAATTGTTCATGTACTGCACCATAAACAAGTGCTCATTTTTGTCATCACCCTGTCTACTAGAAGATGCATAATTTCCTTGTTGCAGTTTTCCATTCATGATGTCATTCTGCTTTTTATAGCAGTCTTTAGCCATATGACCCATTTTACCACAGTAGTAGCATTCAACATTACTGTTTGCATTTTGGCCTCTTTGCCATCCACCACGACCTCTTTGGCTCCCCCTGCCTCTAGAGTTACCACGTCCTCCTCCATAGGACTGGTTTTCTTGAGTTTGCTGCATATTCTGATTTCTACCACGGCCTCCATATTGGCCTCCTCTACCTCTACCTCTACCTCTTCCAGCATTTGAGTAGAAGACAACTTCTTTTGAAGTTCCTCCTAAAGAAGATGCACCACCATTTCTCTGCTCCTTAGAAATTAGAAGAGCAATCAACTCCTCAAAATCAGGAAATCTTTCACGGATGGAAATGGATGTTCGGAATTGTGCATAATCCTTTCCTAGACCATTCAAGGTCACAGAAAGTAAATCATCATCTTCCACTGGCGACCCAATGGAAGCAAGTGCATCTGCAATCTTCTTCACCTTCATGTGGTAGTCATTGATGCTCATATTTTCTCTTTGCACATTATGCAACTCTTGCTTGAGCTGCATTTTCCTGGCTTGCGTATTTGTGCTATACATTTTTGACAAAGTATCCCATGCCTCCTTTGGCGTACTTGCATCTTGAATATGCACAATCATAGAGTCTGAAATGCTGATAGACAGCCAGTACATAACTTTCCTGGCTCTCTCATGCCATGCTTTAAATGCCTGCATTTGTTGTTGATTAGGAATATCAGGAAGAACTGGTTCTTCTTCATTTCCTGCAACAAATTCCCAATATCCTTTTCCCATAAGGAAATTCGTCATTCTAAACTTCCATGCTTGGAAGTTGTTCTTGTCAAGCTTTTCAGTGACAATCTGTGAGAGAGAATCAGATGCCATTACAGAACACTGCAAAAAATTATGTCACTGCAAAGAACATAGCTTCAGCCTCACAAAGGCAAATTTGCAAAACTGACGAAAGTGGTACTTGATCACACAGTCACTTCCTAGAGACGATTTTGCATCAACAGGCAACGGGGATGATTCTGTAACTCCCAATGTCTCTGTGCACAAGCATACGATGCAATTTCTACAGTAACCTTTTCACCGACCTGTAGAACAGTGGCTGCACAGCATAAAACTGGGCCTTTTCCTGAGTGCATGCAAAAAACTTCCGCCTCTAAAACAGGCCCCGAAATGGCCTCAAATCAAAAAAACAAGGTCGCCTAGGGCTAAAGCCTTTTCCCTGCAGAGATCTACTCCCAAAACAGAAAATGAAAGCAACACTGCTCCTCTTACTAGAACACCGCGAGCTTGGCTTGCTTTCTTGAGCTCCTTACCACGAACAAGGCTCTGATACCATGTCAAGATTGTGGGAGAGAAGGAAGGAGTCTCACTTGAAGCTTTCTTGCTTGCACAACGGGGGAATACACACAAGGGTGGAGGTTGAAAACAGTTTTCCTCTTCTTAGTTGTGTAAGCCAAAAGAACTCAAGTACAAAGAAATAGAAGAGCCCTATATATGGGCCTCAAACCAAACTCAACTAACTAAGGTGGCATACTAACTGAGCCACGAACCAGAGTAGATAAGGATAGCTATCATGTAGCTATTATTCATGGGCGGTGTACCAACTGCGTCTGCAAACTGACAAGTCGGTGACATAAATACACAACGGTCACCCTGGCGCATCATGAGTGGAGCTCGATATCTCAACAGTTTCCCCTTCCTGGGCCAGATTCACCTCCTTGACCTTGGCTAGTCCCTCGATTGGTTCGTTGGTTTGTCCTTGATGTTTGGCACCTAAACTACTACCCTATCCCATTTTTTGAATTTCGTGAAGTGCTTAGGGAGGTCCTGCGGTTTTCGCTGTTCTTCCGTTCGTGTACCCCTGGGTTGTTTTACCTTTTCCTACCTTAATCGTCTGCGCCTCAGGTGGACGGGTAGGTCCCCCTTCATGCGTCTAGTCGTGGGTGGCCTAGGGATTTCTAGATCACTGTCCGAACTAACCTTTGACTTAGAGTCGAACTCCCGGTCCTCGCTAGAAGAGGTAGTCTCCCCTACTGGTGGACGCAGTTCAGATGGTGATTCTGTCCTAAGGACAGGTGTCGTCCCTGGCTGGGCTAAGCCTGCTTGTTCAAGGTCTATTGCTCCTATGTGTTCCAACCAGGTGCGGTCACATTCCCTGCGCATGACCCCTTGCTCTATCCTAAAGATATTTCTTTTCTGCGGCTTGGAGTCTGCTCATATTTGCTCTATTTCTTGTCATTCAGTGTCGTATTCTACGGTATCTACTTCACCCTCAGTTCCATCACTGAAGGATTGGCAGTCTTCGTATTCGTCGTTAGAATCCCCTTCATCAGATTACTCATCCTCTCCTAGGGCTTGGTACACCTCTTGTCGTTGGTCAGGGAGTAGAGCCCAGTTATACATGAGGTTTAAGTCATGCACTCTAGTCCATTGCCACTTGGATTCACCTAAGAGATCCTGTAGTGGTTTGAAGTGTGCAGCTGAATTGCAACCTAGCTTGTCTATCAAGTATTCCAGCATCTCCTGGAGTTCCCTTTTGTTAGTTGGGACTTGTGAGTTGACAAGCTTAGGCTTTCCCTAAAGGGTTCCTGCCATCATGCAGACTGGTACAGAGAGTGTGTTGCTAGGCTTGCCGATCGTTTTCATGGTTTGCTCATACGCCTCATGGTCTGAGAATGGCAGGTTGATTGCAGCAAGAACGTGCAACCAATCCTGCTCATCCTCTGGGCATGGGTTATACTTGGTCAAGGGCCTATAGGACTCCTTGACCTGAGTGTTACCCTTGAGCATAGAAAAGATGGCATCTAGGTCGACCGGTGAGGTCTTCCAAGTATCCATCTCTATCCTTACGGCACCCATTCTATTGCCAAGGAAGATCAAGCCGTTACCCCAATCTTCGATGACTCTAGCATTGTGCATCCAGGGTCGGTCTAATAGGATATCGTAGTCCACTCCCTTCATGACTATAAAGTCAATAGAGAACTGGGCCCCTGCAATCTTTACTGGCAAATTCTTAAGTACCCCGAATGGCTTTACTCTCATACCGTTTGCTAGTGTGACATTAAACCTAGCAGTTTCGATAGATGGGTTCCCCCAAGTCTAAAGCACTACGTGGCTAAGCACACTAACCCCAGCTCCCGTGTCTACAATTCCCTTTCTTGTTGTGTCACATAGGGCTAGGACCAGTAAGACTGTGTGCATCCCAGAACCTTCCCAGAAGGCATTGATGTGCAAGGATTTAGGCACAGAGTGCAGCATCAAACTCGGTATTTGCGTTTCTGCATCATGGTCTTGAGGGTCTGCCGTAACCTGCTTTCGTGACCCTTCGACCCACTGCTTAAGATCTTGCCATAGGGTAGGATGCTGCCTAAGCAGATCTCCCAGGCTAAGTGTTACAGGGATAGTCACTAGCGTGGTCAGGAGATCATTGGATACTCGTCTCTCCCTTAACCTAGATTGTCCTGGCCAATGGCCGTGACTGATCTGCGTCTTTGTAGCATCAAGGCTTGGTCTTAGCAGCACTGCTTGTGGCGCGGTTGCTTTTGTCGACTTGGGTTGGGGTGGTGATATTGGCATGCTTACACTGGAGAGATCATTGATCTCGTCCTCTATGATGGGCTTAGCATCCTTGAGATGCTCTTGAGCTTCCTTCACCCATTCCTTCACCTTCTCTATGGCCTCTCTAACTGTCGCTTCGGATGTGGGTATTCCCCTACCTTGGCGCTTCCCTTTTCGACCGTCTTAGGGGTTGAAGTCTCTGCCTCTGCGTCTGAAACCTTCTTTCAATAGGTAGAGTCGTAGTACTCTCGGTTTTTAGTGCGACTTTAGCTTCTGATCTCTTCTTTTTCCGCCTACGGCTTTTATTCCCTATCGAGGCTGTGTCAAGATTGCTAGGTCCTGGCAGAGAGATGCCGGCCTGCTTCGTTTGGGCTAGGGTCATGACCCGCAATGGGATAGGTGTGGCCTCCTCATCAAGGTTCTCGACACCAAATAGCCCCAATAGGATAGATGGTATGTTGGCTGAGTTAGAAGATGGCTTTCGCTTTGGGCAGTCTACAAAGAGATGGGTGATTCCGTACTCTGCGCACCTTTGGTCAGCCTTGTCTCTGTTTTGCTGCTCTCTTTCAGGGCAGCGTGATGAGACATAATCGGGGTGATCACAAGTCCAACAGATGACTGGATCCTGCATCTGCCCTCCTAGGCCTCTATCTTATCCTCTTCCTAACGCCATCATCGGCACAGGTCCATGGTCCATGAGGACAACGTTGCCCTCGTTGTCATGTGAGACGTAAGGGTATATGTAAGCTTCTTCCTCACTTGGCTCTTCCACGTAGTGGACTGGAGCATCGCTCGGTGGATGGGTCACGTAAGGACTAGGTGGTCTAGGGATGCCCGTAGGATTTATTTCCATCCTAGGAACAGTTGGCTTCGTATCGTTAGGCATGGGAAGGGCCAATGGGACTCCCCTTCCAAAGAATGGATGTGGCCTGTTCGCTAGGTAAGACTAGCCGTAGGGTTGCAAGTACGGAAGTCTTCTTGGTAATCTACAATGCGCGACGTCATGGCCAAACCTACCGCAGTTAGCACAAGGTATTGACCTAGGGTCTTGACACTCGGCCGGTAAGTGGTTTCCGCCATAGTACACACATTGGATGTGCCGGCACGTTGGTCGTCTCAACATGTCTTGCAACTTGGCCAATTCCATCTTGACATCAGCCAAGCCTTGGTTTGTCTTGGTGGCCTTCCCCGTATCTTGGGATGATGGGATTGATCGCTCACTAGAGGCTGACACTCTCTTTGAACCTCGCGAGTTGGTCTCCTCTACGTTCGAGCTCCTGGAGTTCTGCTCTTTCAGCTGATCATCGACTCTGATGGCTTCCTCGAACACTCTAGCTACTGCATCTCGCTGCAGGCTTGAATTGCCTGCCAAAGCCTTATATAACTCTTCATCTCGAATTTCGCTGATGAATACAATCGAAAATGCTCTTTCAGTCGGTTGCTCGCCCAGAGGGATTCTGTTGAAGAGACTCCTCACATGGGTTATGTAGTCACGGATGTTCTCCTTCTCTTTCTGCTTGATGTTCATCAAGCGTACTAGTAGGTTATCAGAGTATCCAGGCTCGGTGAATCTCTTGATGAAGAGATGCTTGAGGCCATTGAAGTTTGCTCGCTCTACAGCATCTAGGCTCGTATACCATGTCCTACCCTTGCCGCCTAGGCAAAGCCCGAATGCTTGCGAGCGTTGAGTTAGGTCGTTGAGGCCGTTGGCTTTGCAGACTTGCTCAAACTACTCAACAAAGCTGTATGGGTTGTCATGGGGTTGGTACTTGTCGAGTTACTTGGCAATGATTGGTATTTTGGACTGGCTCTTTGAGCATTGGTTCGCCCCTAGTCCTACGAGCAGCGATGTCGCTAGTGCCGCAGCACTTTGTTCTGCAGCCGTGTTATCTAGTAGTCGCTTCATGAGAAGCTCGCTCAACATCAAGTCCCCCTCTAGGGCTCTCTCATGATCTATTCAGTTCCTACTTGCTAAGTTCAGCATTCACTGCACCTCGCGCAACTCCGTACTTTGCCTTTGGTTTCTAGCATGTTGATCTCTATTGTATTCAGCTATGCCTTGCAATGCTTTGCGGGCTAGCTTTCTCTCCTCTTCTAGATCTGCGATGATAGTGTCAGCTGTCCTACTGCGGTGCTCACACCGGGCGTGTGCGTTGTAACTGCTTACCAGCTCTAGTGAATAGCATCTGGGAAGACGTTCAAATCAAGTTCCTCATTAGACCAGCGGTCTGAGCTTTCCTCTGTCATTGTCGAGTTGTCTTGCTCCACCAAGCTGTCGATCAGGTTCAGTAGACTTGCTAAATCCACATCGTTGGCGCTCCTTTCTTGGTCCTAATCTGTGCTTTGATGGTTTGTCTATGTCTTGGGTCCTCTCCTATTGGTGGGTTCCTTGAGTGGTTTATATCTAAGTGAGTTCCTTTAGTTATTGAATACAGACCTCAATTTATGATCACTCAGTGCGTGTGTCGTTTCTCGTGCACTTGTGCTCAATCAAGCTTTCAGCTTTCTTAAGTGTACTTCAAGTGTGGAAATTCATTGTGAGTGCAGCAAGAAATTCCTCAGCGTCTTACGCACTCTCGCTTGTTTTGGGCTTGCTAGGCTTGTAGATCAATTTTCTAGCCATTTTGTCAGGGTTTAGGGTTTTTCTCATATGTCGTCTTGTTCGTTTTTTGTCAATCAGGTTTACAGCTCAGTGGCTCGCGTCTAAGTCCTTGGGTCTCGCAACTGCCCACTTCTAGCTGCTAAGCGGCTGCGTGCTACGACTTTTTCCTATTACGTGTGCTAGAATCAAGTTTTGAGCGCTCGAAGGGTTTCGACAGTTTGCATTGATGTGTATTTTCTAGGTCGGGTCAAATTTATGAAAAATTTGATAAAAAGTTGCACTCGGACCAACTGGTCCAAATTACAGGGTCCGAGTAGGTCACGCGGACGAGCCAAGGCACAGGGCCGAGGGCCGAATTTCAGGGTTTGACTCGGACGATTTTGATTCGGAAGGCCGAATGGAAAATTCGGACAAGGTGATTCAGATGGGCTGAATGGCACTTGGGCCGAGGGCCGAATGTGGAAAGTGGCCGAGGGCCAAATTTGAGACTCAGACGGGTCATTTGGACGGGCCAAGGCCGAATGTGCCACGTGGCCGAAAGTTTGACTCGGACGGGCCGAATGGGTGGGCTCGAACAATTTTGATTTGGTCTAAGGGCCGCGTCCAAGGGCCAACTAGGGTTTGGCCGAGTGGGCCGAGTGACAAGGGCCGAGGGCCGATTTTGGGACTCGGCCCAGAAAAGGCCACTCAGACGGATCGAGTGCGGCGCGCGTAAACAGCGCGAATACAAATTTGATTGATTCACAAGATGTAGGCAAGCACCATGGACATGCACTTCCAGATCCTATCTAGGGGAGTAGAGGGAGAGATTCATATACCTGAACGGGCCGATAAGCGCGTCGGTGATGCGATCGAATCGATGTGGACTGGAGCTCTCTAATCTCTCTCTCTCTCTCACTGAAATGGCACAAATGAGCTCTCCCTTGGCCTTCTGGCTCTTATACCCCTTCCCGGGTGTGGTGTTGATGCCCCCAATCACTCACTTGCCGATTTTAGGCATCATTCCTAGTGAGCATTTCACCAATTTTTGCACGATTTTTGCCCTGTTTTGCCTTGTTTTGTAACAGTAAACCCTACCCTTCTCCGGTTCGATTTCCTAATTCTAACCTACGCTAAATGCAACAAAAATCAAAGGCAAAAAACTGAAATAGATTCTCCATGTTTTCCAACCATCAAACAACCAAAATGTCCCAAAATACTTACTTGTTTTGGAGATAAAAAACACCCAAACTTCCTACCTATCTCAAGCTCCGTTTCGGGGATGGATCCCCTACTTCGATGCTCGATATGAGGTGCGCAAGTGCTCAAGCTTGAATCTGCTGGTCCCGACAATGGAACCAAAATGTAGTAGGAGCTCACGCTCAACCGCCAAGACCCACAGACCGCTTATTGCTTCAAGCATTTCAAGCAAGCTCTAATGGCTATCTCTCACCTAGCCGATACGCCGTCGATCCTACGAGTGTAGTGAGCTTACCTTGATGCCGATGTGAGTAGCCTCCTCCCTCGCACACCTCGGTAGCTCCACGATTCTTGATGCTAGCTCAAGCATCCTCAAGCCTCCTCCATCTCCAAGCTCCATCCTCCATAGCCGCACGCGCGAGTGAAGAGAAGAGAAGAAGAGAAGAGGAGATGGTGAAGAGCTTCACCCCCTTGATCCCTCACTCCCACACACTCACTCCCTCATACTCTCACACTCCCTCTCTCAAGAGCAGACACAAGCAAGAAGAAGAAGAGAAGAAGAAAAGAAGAAGAGAGCTCTTGTTAGCCACACACCAAAGAATGAGCTTCCATTCACTTTTTGAACTTTATATACAAACCCTAAAATCCCATGGGCACCCATCCCCTTTTTTACATGACCGGCGATTGTGACAAGGTATTTTTTCCGTTTCCCTCTTCTATCCTTATGCCTCTAGCCTATGCCTATCTACTATTTTACAATTGGCACAAGAGGGAGCTTGGCGCTCTTTTACAAGAGTTTTCCAAGTTTTTTGAGGCGCCTTTCATTTATAATTGTGCCTTTGGTCTCGACTTAGCCTTTAGAGGTCGCCTGTGTGTCTTTGCTCTTCTTCCATGCTTTTTCCTCTTTTTCCTTCATTTTTCACCATTTTTTGCCATCTCGACTTGGGGTTAACATACTTGGGGTTAACACTTGCAACATGCGCACATGCACTAGGTCATAATCTTGTAATCTCATAAAGAGGAAAGGTCAGGCTTTAGAGTTGAGCCAATCCCATAGGGCCATTCAATCCATCAATTATCCAACAGTGGGATCCTCAATTAGATGGGAAATAGGGTGGGTAACAAACTCTCAAAGACCAAAGCTATCAAGGATATACTCCACCTTACATGACCAAAGTGAGTAGTTTAAACCATTAAGCTGATTCTCATTGGGTAAAGAAGGGAGTACGGGCACATGTATAGAGGTTGCCATGAATAGCATATGAAGGCCAGCAGAACAAGCCTTTTATGAGACATGGAGACAATAGGAAGGAGAGGCTTCTTGAAAAAATGGGCCAGGGGACCTTCATTCTTCATGATTCGTGTGATGATCTCATTGCCGTTCGGAGGAATACTAAGAAAGCTCCTCATCTATATCAGCAAAGGTGTGAAATTGGTGGTAAGACATCTTCAAAATCCTACAAGATACCCACAAGAAATTTGCATTTTGGTAGTAGATAGCCTCAAAATTAGAAGGAATGGCTACAAGATCACAAGGATGTGTAGAGGGTTTGTCTGGGAGAGAAATACTATTGCTCGCATAAAGAAGCTATTGTCTTCAAGAAGAAAGCTACGTTTTTAGCAAAATGCTAATGTAGTAAGGCCACCTAGTAATCTAGAGTGCTCTCCTCCATGAGAAATTAACTCTATGTTTCTCTTAGGCAATGATACCGTGCTTTGTGTTAAAAGATATGACAAATGATGTATGCTCTAGGAAGAGATGCTATATATCCCATAAGCACAATGAGGAGAGTGGAAAACCCAAAGGCTACATAAGCATGTACTTGGTTTTTATTTCAATGCAATGCCATTGGTTCTTGCTTCAATGTAATGCTATTATACTTTGTACTTCCAATTTTTGTCCTTATCGGTAGTAGTACTGCCCTGGTCATTGTATCTTGAAATTGTTTAGTCTGTTGTATTGTGTTATGACCATTTGGTTCTGAATGGATGTACTAGCCTCTACTTCGATAATACATTCTAGAATGATTTTGAGTACACTTTGTGTTTGATCTCTATGTTGTGATCATGTCTCTCTCTCGAACCCAAGCACTATATGTCAAAAAAGTGATATTAGTGTCTATTTGTGTAAGCTCTAAGTATGCCCATCATTATTTCTTTGGTGGCTATTCTTGGACACCGATTACAATCATAAACAACTATATGAACTCACTATCCTAAGCATTATAGATCACAAGGTTTCTAAATGAAGAAGTAACCATAGACAGTATGTAATTTTTAGGACTTTCCCTCAGACATAAACGTATGTCATAATAAACTACAAGATTATCTTGTCCTAAATTTTATAAATCATAGCTTTTTGAATGAAGAAACATGAGCAAACAACATCACAATTTCAGGATTATCACATAGATAGGTAGCGTACATCCTGATCAATTGCAAGAACACACTATCCTAAATATTAGAGGTCATATGTTTCCTAAATCAAGAACAATAGCATACAACATCATATTTTCAAGATTAGGACATAGACTTGTGGCATACATCATGATTAACTACAAGAGCACACCATCCTTAATATTACAAGTCACGGGCTTTTTCAATGAAAATAGTAGCATATAGAATTAGATTTGGAAAATCCAGAGAAGATAGAGTTTAGGATTGAGCTATGAACAACTATAATAGGGCACCACACTTATGGATTTCCCTTCTTTGTGAGAGATAGAACCCAAAGGATGCATACTTATTGAGCTATCCCCGTGAGATATGTCATACAAAGATCTTTCACCTAATTGATGCACATTTCCTTTTTCCTTGACTAAGAATGAGTAATGGCTATTAATTCTATATAGAAACATATTCTTTTAAGATAATATCGGATAACATCACTAACCCTATTTGAATCTCAAACTAACTATCCTTTTCAACAATAGAACAAATTAATTTTTGTAACTATAGAGATTAGGGAAACCTGAGTTTGTATGGTAGAGATTGGAATGTTATCTCTACTCTGTTTGCTACTATGGCTCCTATAGCTCCCATGACTTCTCTAACTCTCAAGCCTTTCTCTTAGGAGCTATCATGTGCCTACCTAACAATTCCCTAGTAGCATATTTTAGTGGTCCATCGGGGAACTATCCTGGATGGCTTCGCCCTGCACTCATGAGAATGCACATGGTCTATTGTCTAGGTTTCCCAAAGTCCACCCCGTAACGGAAGGTAGCAGACTTCCCCACAATGATCAATTTGCAAGATTAGGGTCCTAATTTGAAAACTGAGGATCAATCTACAAGCTCAGGATCCTAATTTGACAAATGAGTTCTCAATGCATGAGCTAGCTCCATCAGATGTGTCCCACAAGGGCTTCTCGTCAGATTGGAGCGATTGTAGTCACCCTTGGTTCATGGAGTGCAACACTTTTTTCCAGCCAGCTGGTTAGGATTCAGGGAACCTTAACGGAGTTCTCGCATAGCCACCGCACCTTTCCCCTAAGATAATTTTTTATCAAGGTTTTAAGACCCGTCTCTAGGTAAGTCAATGCTTAGCTCTACCTAATTTTTCCTAATTAACATTTCGTTCAATCTCTTGAGAGAAGCTCCTTGCTTACCAGGACCACCATAGGACAGATCTATCAGGGATCTCGCCCACCCACTTCCCATAAATGGTTTCCTTTAGTTTTCTAATTACCTATCACATTAAGTTATGACATATGAAAGCAAATTCATTAAGTAACCCGTTATCATAGGTTCCTTTGCATAATTTTATGGCACAACAAAAAGACAGAGAAAATAGTCTTTTGGCAAAACATATTTCACAAAGTTATTTACTATGCTTTTCCCCTTTTGCCTATGCAGAAGATAAACCTCCATTCACAAAAAAAATCATTTTTTCTATGCAAAAGAAAACAAACCCTCCAAGATTTCTATCCCTTCACTAGTACCTGAAACTCCAAGATCCCATCATGATTCGTGTGAGGGTTAAGTAGTTCCTAGGAGTGATTGAGAGATTTATGGCCAAAGCCCCCCTCGCACTCCCACCTCCTCCTGCCTAATGGATTCCTCACCGAGCGATCTCTTGCCATTAGGGCTGGTCCAAAGCTCCTCGTGGCAGTACAAAACAATCCCCCTTGGAGCAAGGTTTCGTGTCTAGCCGTGGGGGAGGCATAGCGTGATCTTTCCTCTTATTATCTTGATTATATATTTACAATCAGATCTAATTGCTACAAGCACAATCAATCTTTCATGTGCAACCATCAATGCATGCACAAATTTAAAAAAACAACATCAAGTGTTTTTAGTATAGGAAGCAGCCCTACCCAAATCTAGGGTTTCTCTTTTAAGGTCCCACCTTATTCTTAGGGTTTCGCTTCCTACTTGCAACTCTTTTTTCGGGATCCATAGGATATTTAGCGAATCTGAAGTCTATTTTATCCTTATGAAAAAATTGGTATTTTCACCCTAAAAGATAATATGGGCATTCATACCTATGGCAAGCAATTCATGTGTTGCCTTGCCCTAACCCACACTTAGCAGGATTTTAAATGCTTTTTCAAGTTTTCTTAGACTTTAGAATTTGTATCGACAAATTCTTATCAATGTCTAACAAGTTCTATAGACTTTTGATATTTATTTAATTTTCTGATATTGATAGTTTCAGGGTTGTCAAGTATTTCATAGTTGTTTATTCTTCAATATTTTTGATATTTTAGGTTAGGTTTTCTCGCTGATTCATATGTGGGTTAACTCATGATATTGATGCTCTTGCTAATGTAATTATTAATATTAACATTGCATGTGTTTTCAGTAAGAAAATAATTTTTATTTTATTCTACTCATATTCCATGGTTTAATCGACAATGTTCGACCATTTGTCGAGAACTTCAACGTTATCTAGAAAGAACAATTTTCATTTAGCTATGTCCTAAGTACAATGCTGATTGTTTTTGTGAAAACTTTATTCTAAGCGGCAATGCAAAAATCATAAGTGCACTTTTTCTTTCATCTTTCATACATCGAATCATATTTTCATGCACCTAATTTATGCATGTCTAGTATATATTATCCTATGCAAATTTTTGTTGATTTAATGCATTGATTATTTCGTGATATTATCTAAATGATTTTCTATAAATTATTATAAAACTCATATGTGTCTATTTATCATTAGCAAAATAAAATAGTGATAGTCACTTTTAGGGAAAAATTATAAAATATTTAGTTTCCTAACATTGTCTACCTTTTTTCTGATATTATAATCACAAGCGTCATGAATGAAATAACAATAAATATCACAAAGTAAACCACAATTAAGATATTTTCTTAATGATAAGCATATAATCCTTTTCCAAGTGAAAGAATCTTTTCACTAAATAGTTAATTTTTATATTACTTAGGCTATTTTC